>NC_092087.1:78454618-78480967 GCF_045679555.1 Salvelinus alpinus
GAGATTACATGAACATGACTGGGCATTCTAACATATCTGTGTCCATTTATCATCAATAGCGTTTCCCAGGTCTTCCTCACATTTTTGCTTTACATGTTTTGTGTCATCGGGAAAAGCCTCTATCAGCCATTGATACAATTTGGAAATCAACTTTGGAGGTTTTTCAGACTGTCTTAAAATAGCATCTGGCTTGTCCAGTGTTTGCTGGACAGAGACAATAAAGTGTTGTATCTGCAAAAATTCACCTCAGGTCTGTCACAGACTGGTCTTCCCTGGCTGCCTGACTCTGCTGAGACCCCTGTCACCATATGATCCTTCTAAAATGAGGCATGACAAAGAATGACCTTGGTGTACATTTATACAGTTGAAGTCGGAAGTTTACATACACCTTAGCCAAATACATTTAAACTCAGTTTTCACAATTCCTGACATTTAATCCTAGTAAAAATTCCCTGTCTTAGGTCAGTTAGGATCACCACTTTATTTTAAGAATGTGAAATGTCAGAATAATAGTAGAGAGAATGATTTATTTCAGCTTTTATTTCTTTCATCACATTCCCAGTGGGTCAGAAGTTGACATACCCTCCATTAGTATTTGGTAACATTGCCTTAAAATTGTTTAACTTGGGTCAAATGTTTCAGGTAGCCTTCCACAAGCTTCCCACAATAAGTTGGGTGAATTTTGGCACATTCCTCCTGACAGAGTTGGTGTAACTGAGTCAGGTTTGTAGGCCTCCTTGCCCACAAATTGTCTATAGGATTGAGGTCAGGGCTCTGTGATGGCCACTCCAATACCTTGACTTTGTTGTCCTTAAGCCATTTTGCCACAACTTTGGAAGTGTGCTTGGGGTCATTGTCCATTTGGAAGACCCATTTGCGACCAAGCTTTAACTTCCTGACTTGAGATGTTGCTTGAATATATCCACATAATTTTCGTTCCTCATGATGCCAACTATTTTGTGAAGTGTACCAGTCCCTCCTGCAGCAAAGCACCCCCACAACATGATGCTTCCACCCCCGTGCTTGACGGTTGGGATGGTGTTCTTCGGCTTGCAAGCCTCCCCCTTTTTCCTTCAAACATAACGATGGTCATTATGGCCAAACAGTTCTATTTTTGTTTCATCAGAGCAGAGGACATTTCTCCAAAAAGTACGATATTTGTCCCCATGTGCAGTTGCAAACCGTAGTCTGGCTTTTTTATGGCGGTTTTGGAGCAGTGACTTCTTCCTTGCTGAGCGGCCTTTCAGGTTATGTCGATATATAGGACTTGTTTTACTGTGGATATAGATACTTTTGTACCTGTTTCCTCCAGCATCTTCACAAGGTCCTTTGCTGTTGTTCTGGGATTGATTTGCACTTTTCGCACCAAAGTACGTTCATCTCTAGGAGACAGAACGCGTCTCCTTCCTGAGCACTATGACGACTGCGTGGTCCCATGGTGTTTATACTTGCGTACTATTGTTTGTACAGATGAACGTGGTACCTTCAGGCATTTGGAAATTGCTCCCAAGGATGAACCAGACTTGTGGAGGTCTACAAATTTTTTCTGAGGTCTTGGCTGATTTCTTTTGATTTTCCCATGATGTCAAACAAAGAGGCACTGAGTTTGAAGGTAGGCCTTGAAATACATCCACAGGTACACCTCCAATTGACGCAAATGATGTCAATTGGCCTATCAGAAGCTTCTAAAGCCATGACATAATTTTATGGAATTTTCCAAGCTGTTTAAAGGCACAGTCAACTTAGTGTATGTAAACTTCTGACCCACTAGAATTGTGATACATGAATTATACGTTAAATAATCTGTCTGTAAACAATTGTTGGAAGAATTACTTGTGTCATGCACAAAGTAGATGTCCTAACCGACTTGACAAAACTATAGTTTGTTATCAAGAAATGTGAAATATTGAAAAACGAGTTTTAATGACTCTAAGTGAATGTAAATGTCCGACTTCAACTGTACATTATGTTATCCAAGACTAGAATCAATGGTTCAATAATTGAAATGTCCATTATTCCCAGATCCCAGACTGTAGCTTTAAACTGCTGTCCTGTAGCTACTGTAGGTCTACCCATCAATTCAAGATGGAACTTTGTGTCATTCACTGAATATACTGCAAAATTCCCCTGAGCTCCGTAGACTGCTCTTCCCTGGCTGTCTGACCCTGCTGGGACCCCTGTCGCCATCTGATGCTGCTGAGACATGATGAGCGTAGTGTTGTGTACTGACTGCACTAGAGGGCTGCATTCCCGCTGGATGCCTGCGGATCCCGACAGAGATCATTGCCGCACGGTCTGCATTTTTCATGCTGCAGGCGGCATTGGCGGTCAGACAGACAACTTTGGGACTCAAATATTTTTGTTGTCCCATAGATTATCTTGAAACGGTCCTCTTTCTGCTTTGTATGCGTTAGCCTACCTATTGTAGCACATGTTCTTCTCATTATTCACACAGAATTCGCTGCTTCAACTTCAGTAGCCTACCTCCTAGTTGGGCGTGTGGTCTCATTGAAATAAAGTAGGCTGCCTACTTGGGCAGAGAATCACATTTCAGTTAACTTGAATATGAAATTAACTTAAATATGATTAGACTGTGGTTTACTACAGTGTCTGTAAATAAATATTGATCATGAAAAGAAGTGGGGGGAGCTCAACCAAAGTGAGTCGAAGTACAATCAAAAACATGTCATCATGATTGAAAAGGAAAAGGCACACAGGTTAGGCTGCTATGAGTATTGAGCCTTTTCATTTTCAGTAACTATGGATTACCCATTTATTTGTCTCTGCCTGCAAATCGTCCTCCTAAAAGGCAGGTTTTATCCTATAGGACTATGCAAAATGTCACTGTCATCATTATTGCTGCTTCCTGTTTTTATTTTTCTATTTTTTATTTCACCTTTATTTAACCAGGTAGGCCAGGAGAACAAGTTCTCATTTACAACTGCGACCTGGCCCAGATAAAGTTGTTCAGTAGCCATACCTGCGAGATCATGTGCACGTGGGGTCTCAATTAGAGTAGGCTATAGCCTATGTATACATAGGCGGAGAAGCATGGGGCAGTTATCTTTCCAAGGAAATGTACTTCCTAAATAGGCCTATGATTAGGCTATAGTTTACTACATTGCCTAGAAATAGGCCTAAATATTGATCACCCATATTTCTCAGTCTGAAAATCTTCCCACTCCTAAAAGGTAGCTATACAAATAGCTCAAGAGAAAGTGCAAGTCTCTCCAACTCTGCTCTCTTTAAACTACATCTAGCATATTGGCTGATATAATTGATCCTATTTCTTAAGTTATTTTTGCGTATTTGATATTGCCTATATGGGACCATGGCTAGCATATTGCTGGGACCATGGCTAGCACGAGAGCTGCATCACATACGCTTGAAATAACATTGCAGGACTGTGGTTGGGTTTGGGACCAGTTCTTGAGGTAGCGGGTGGGAATTGGACAGAAAGCAAGCGGGTGCGAGCGGGAGCGGGATGAAAAAATCGTTCAGCGCAGACCTCTACTGTACACCATGACAGTGAAGCCTGTAATGTTAGAGCTGTTTATTACTGTGTCAGTGTGAAAAGTAAGGAATTAGCTGGGGAAACTGACAGATTTTTTATTTATTTTATTTCACCTTTATTTAACCAGGTAGGCAAGTTGAGAACAAGTTCTCATTTACAACTGCGACCTGGCCAAGAATAAAGCAAAGCAGTTCGACACATACAACAACACAGAGTTACACATGGAATAAACAAAACATACAGTCAATAATACAGTTGAAGAAAATCTATATACAGTGTGTGCAAATGAGGTAAGAAAAGGGAGGTAAGGCAATAAATAGGCCATGGTGGCGAAGTAATTACAATATACCAATTAGACACTAGAGTGATTGATGTGCAGAAGATGAATGTGCAAGTAGAGATACAGGGGTGCAAAGGAGCAAGATAAATAAATAAATAAATACAGTATGGGGATGAGGTAGTTGGATGGGCTATTTACAGATGGGCTATGTACAGGTGCAGTGATCTGTGAGCTGCTCAGACAAGCAAAAGCTTACCAAGTTCATTTACTTCTGAAATGTGGCAAAACAAGACATTCCCAAACAAACAACTGCTGTTAGATAGTAATAATAGCCACCTACAAACAGCCTACCCGACCGCTCGGAGGCGTCCACATGGTCCTGAAGTACACCGTTGCCATGTTTTGTATCACATTCCAATGATCAAACTGGGACAAAAAGGCTATTTTAGAATGTGGGAGGGACATATCCCACCTGTCCCCATTGAAAATTGCGCCCCTGCTGTAGAGTATCATTCATCATGTTATGTTTGCTGTTCTTACCTTGGCAAACCTCAAAAACATGTCCGACATGACAGATTGCCCATAAAGTTCTTCTATTTGTTTATGAGTGATTCCTAACATGCTCTGAAAGGTACTAGGGAAGAACGGGAAATAGACCTTGACTGTGTTGGTGAAAAGATGCTATTCCTTCCATCCGATACACACACACACGCGCACAGACACACACACAGACTGAAGGAATGACTAACAGTATAGGACCAGCCATACACACTGAGGACAGCTAGGTATAATCTCCTTATTCTGAGTAACTAACCTCAATCTCCATTTCTCTCTCTCTTCCCTCTCTCTCGCCCTCTCCCTTCTCTCTCTTCCCTCGCTCTCTTTCTCACTCTCCCTTCCCTTCCCTCTCTCTTTCTCTCTCTCTCTCGCGCTTCCTTCCCTCGCTCTCTCTCTCACTCCCCATTCCTCCTTATTTCCGAGTAGCTAACCTCAGCCGACCAGAACCTCTCTCTCTCTCTTTCCCTGCCTCTCTCCCCCTCTCTCCCCATTTCTCCGTATTCTAATTAGCTAACCTGAGTCGACCTGGAACCTTCAGTTTACACACTAGTCCTCATATGGTCTGTAGAGGCCTTACATAATAGCACCAGCCCTCCTCCCATTGCTTTCCCACTCTCCTTTTTTTTTCTCCATCGCTCTTTCTTAATCTGACTGCCCTCTTTTTCTCTGCGAGTCGCTTCATGTATAATGTATATTGACATGGCCCAGCATGAACCTTTGGGTGAATTAGTCACTTGCCTGTGTGTGTGTGTCTGTCTGTGTGTGTGTGTGTGTGTGTGTGTGTGTGTGTGTGTGTGTGTGTGTGTGTGTGTGTGTGTGTGTGTGTGTGTGTGTGTGTGTGTGTGTGTGTGTGTGTGTGTGTGTGTGTGTGTGTGTGTGTGTGTGTGTGTGTGTGTGTGTGTGTGTTTTTTGTGTGTGTGTGTGTGTGTTTACCTCATATTGCCTCTTGTTTGATGCCTTATAGCTATCCATGTAATGATAAATTTTTTCATGCTGTTTCTCAGACGTCCTAGTACAAAGAAGTCCATTGTTTTGTTCCAGTCTGGTATAACCTCTAGTTAGGTGTGCTTGCTGAATGGAAAGCACAGCTTTAGAACCTGTTCATAAATCAAATCAAATCAAAGTGTATTTGTCACGTGCGCCGAATACAACAGGTGTAGACCTTACAGTGAAATGCTTACTTACAGGCCAAATCAAAAGTACCGGGTTGGACCCCCCTTTGCCTCTGCAACAGCCTGAATTCATGGAATCGTTGCTCAATTGGTATGAAGGGACCCAACGTCTGCCAGGATAACATTCCCCACACCATTGCCACTAGCCTGTACCGTTGACACCAGGCAGGATGTGGCCATGGAACCGGGACTCGTCAGACCAGGCAATGTTTTTTCCCTCCTCAATTGTCCAGTGTTGGTGATCGCGTGCCCACTGGAGCCACTTCTTCTTGTTTTTAGCTGATAGGAGGGGAACCCGGTGTGGTCGTCTGCTGCTACCACTACTACTACTACTACTACTACCACTACTACTACTACTACCACTACCACTACTACCACTACCACCACTACTACTACTACCACTACTACTACTACTACCACTACCACTACTACCACTACCACCACTACCACTACTGCCGCTACCACTACTACTACTACTACTACTACCACTACTACCACTACCACCACTACCACTACTGCCACTACCACTACTACTGCTACTAATACTACTACTACCCTTACTACTACTACTACTACTACTACTACTACTACTACTACTACTACTACTACTACTACTACTACTACTGCTACTGCTACTACTATTTCACAACCATAAATACTTCAAGACTAGCAGCACACCACATTTACTTCAGTAAATGTCATTTTCCAGTTGGAATAACATGATATTGATGTGGTTAAAGGAATTATAGTATAAATAATAACAGCTAAAAAACATGTTGACTGATACAGTAAGAATGATAAGACCATCATGTGCATAATCAAGGGGAATTCAAGGTAGGTCTGTCTGTCTGGCAGGCACATGTTTTCAAGGTAACCAGGGACCCCTCTCTCGCCCTTTGCCTGTGTTTGGACACCTGTAGTTCGAGGTCATCTCCAAACAGTGTGTATAAGGACAGTGACCCAGGTCGCCATCACTGTAGTCCGACACAGGTAGGCTAAACATAGTTAACCAGGGGGCATATTCTTTACGCCGATTCTGTTGTGAAACGTTTCTTAAGAACTGCAAACCCCATGGTGAACCACAGTGGGGAATGAGAAAGCGGGATACAGGATTATGCATTATATCTAACCTAGTTATACTTAGATGCCCGCATCCAATTGTGGTTATCAAATCACTTTCTGAGAAGTCTCTGTTTGTTAAGTTCAATGGAAGACTAAAATAAGCACATAATACGCAACCATCACGTTATTATGTTGTCTGCCTACATCAAGGTTAGGGACAAATCATTTCTTGGAAATATAATTACTGACTATGAACAGATTGGAAAAGTAAGCTATTCTTGACTGGTGATTCAATGCAATGCATTATTGAATTGAATGAGCTGAGATTGTATAGAACCCTGACTCTGAACTTTACCATAGTTTCGCAACTGGGGTTGAATAAATACTATTCGAATCCACATCTGAGTGTAATCGTATGCTTCCACCATCTCATCTGAGAACAGTGCAGGAAGGAAATGTGTCAAAAGATAACACACATGTACTGTACTCTAAATGGTCCAGAAGAGTGTAGCCTACACTGGATAAACAAGGTAGGATCAGATCAAATTTATTGTCCCCGAGGGTGGAAATTGTCTAGGACACATCATTAGTTATTCTGTATGTAAATATGCTGTCCGTAGACATAACATCAGATACAGATCATACTGTACATATAGTGTGCATTGCCCAGAGCTAATTAATCTACTGACACACATACAATACACGTAGATAGCCTTGATGATAATAACATAAAGTATGTTGGCTTGCGTTTTTTTGTGTCCTTCCAGCTCCAATAGATCCTGTTACTCTAAACATTCAGGAGCATTAGTGTATTTCCTCAGGGAGGGCAGACATGGGACAGAGAGAGAGTGAGGTGGGGGGTGTGTGAGAGAGAGAAAGACAGGCATAGAGAGAGGGGTGACTGGCTGTATGGTGTGTTTTCGTGCTTCTGACCACGTAGGACTACCAAAACCTTGTTTGCGCCCATTTTCTCCATCTGTGCATTCCTTCATACCATTACATGTTTTCATGTAACATACATAACATATATTATGTAATAAAGTGCATTCCTTCATACCATGACATGTTTTCATGTAACATACATAACATATAATATGTAATAAAGTGCATTCCTTCATACCATGACATGTTTTCATGTAACATACATAACATATATTATGTAATAAAGTGCATTCCTTCATACCATTACATGTTTTCATGTAACATACATAACATATAATATGTAATAAAGTGCATTCCTTCATACCATGACATGTTTTCATGTAACATACATAACATATAATATGTAATAAAGTGCATTCCTTCATACCATGACATGTTTTCATGTAACATACTGTACATAACATATAATATGTAAATAAAGTGCAGTCCTTCTGTAGATGTAGACTACATACAGTACCATTACATGTTTTACTTGTAACATATACTGTACATACAAGTATAGAAAATTAATAACAAATAGCAGTTTTGCTTTCTGTAAATGTATTATATATATGTAAGTATTATACATGCTTGTGTAGTTTTTATGAAATTGAATTCCATGAAAGTGAATTCATGGAAGGAAGGATTATAGGCTGCTTAACAACACAAAGTAGCTTAGTTGTGAAAGTTCAGCTAAATTCAGCAATTTCTTTGGGAATATTTTCTGATTTTATTGTACAGATAGAGAGAGGATGACAGTGGGGAAAGATGGAAAGAGGTTGTGTCAAAGGGCAGTGAGCTGGATTCAAACTTGTAGCAACACCATAGACATAGTAAATGTACATTTGTTCCCCTCCAATTCATATGTACTACACATGTACTAAATTCTTATGTACTATACATGTCAGCTTGGCCTCTCAGAATAGATGTGACATAGTAAATGTAAATTTGTGTCATGCTGGTGTAAAGGATTTGGAGACAGACGCAGGAATACATCATCTGGGTTTTTAATACACCCAAAACAAACACATATACAAAACACTGGGATGTACCCAAACAAAAGAGCGGGGGTAAACCTTTAAGAACGACACGGAACGAGACCCATAATACACAATGCACAGAACACGCAGCACAGGCTGAGACAATGGATAGGTACTCACACAACCAACGGACATGGGAACAATAATCGACAGCCCAATGGGAAAACAAAGGGCACATTTATGCAAACACAATCAGTGAGGAATTGGAACCAGGTGTGCATAATGACACAGTTCAGTGCAGCCTAGAAGGCTGGTGGCGTCAACCTCCATAACTGGTTAACAGAATGAGCAGCAGTACCGGGGGGATCCGTGACAATTTGTTCCCTTCCAATTAGTATGATATGTTATGTTTGGTATGGTTACATAAGAAAGAAGGTTATTTAAAGGGATAGTTTACCCAAATTACAAAATGATATGTTGGTTTCCTTATCCTGTAAGCAGTCTAGACAGGGAATGACAGCAATCCATGCTTTGGTTGTATTTCACTGGCATAATTTTCCAAATGCTAATGTTTTAGCATTAGTGGCACAAATTCCATTCATGTCATGGTACCGATATCATTTTTTGTGCATCATGTCTAAATCATTCTGAATGTATTTCAAAGTCACTTATAGATGATTTGAACATTATGGGCAAAAAATGATAATATCGGTACTATGTACTAAATGCTTATGTACTATACATGTCAGCCTGACCTCTCAGAATAGACGCAATTAGTATGATATGTTGTGTTTGGTATGGCTGCCTATGTCAGTGGGCTTCCTAAGTAGGTAGGCTTGCTTCTTCGGGATCGGTGTTCCTTCCACGGGACGGTTGAGCTAACGTAGGCTAATGCAATTAGCATGAGGTTGTAAGTAACAAGAACATTTCCCAGGACATAGACATATCTGATATTGGCAGAAAGCTTATGTTCTTGTTAATATAACTGCCCTGTACAATTTACAGTAGCTATTACAGTGAAAGAATACCATGCTATTGTTTGAGGAGAGTGCACAATTTTGAACATGAAAAGTTATTAATAAACAAATTAGACACATTTGGGCAGTCTTGATACAAAATTCTGAACTGAAATACAATGGTTCATTGGATCAGTCTAAAACTTTGCACATGCACTGCTGCCATCTAGTGTCCAAAATCTAAATTGCACCTGGGCTAGAATAATACATTATGGCCTTTCTCTTGCATTTCAAAAAGGATGGTACAAAAAATACTAAAGAACGGTTGGTTTTTTCTTTGTATTGTCTTTTACCAGATCTATTGTGTTATATTCTCCTACTATCCTTTCACATTTCCACAAAATTCAAAGTGTTCCCTTTCAAATGGTACCAAGAATATGCATGTCCTTGCTTCAGGGCCTGAGCTACAGGCAGTTAGATTTGGGTATGTCATTTTAGGCTAAAATTTAGAAAAAGGGGCGGATCCTTACCAGCCTGTGTTGCCTTTGGTCCAATTCAAAAATCCCCTTTCAGACTAACCAGCCTAATGGGATTGGTGGTCCCAAGACATGGAGATTATAGACAGCATTGCAAATCTGTTATAACCTGAATTGAACCCATTTTACATACTCTGTTATTATTATTATTATTATTAATATTATGTGTTGTTCGGTGTTTACTGTATCTGTATTGTGTGTGTACTGTTTATAGACTATGTGTATATTCCTCTGTCTACATTCTGTCTGTATATTCTGTCTGTATATTTGCTCGCCCTAATATTTAAATGCCCGTCCTAATATGTATATATTTCTTAATTCCATTCCTTTACTTTTAGATTTGTGTGTATTGTTGTGAATTGTTAGATACTACTGCACTGTTGGAGCTAGGAACACAAGCATTTCGCTACACCCGCAATAACATCTGCTAAATATGTGTATGTGACCAATAACATTTGATTTGACTTGATTTAAATTCTGGCAACAGGTTAAATTCCTGGTATGTGTAAAAGTAAACTCCATTCATAACATAAACTGGACAATTAAATAACAAATAGTAATTGAACTTTTGCTTTAAACATATCTGTACATATTTTGTATATTTTGGTCATTTATCCAGATAGACTCACAGTCAGTGCATTAACTAAGGTAGGCAAGACAACTACATTCACAGTCAGTGAATTCAACTACGGTAGCCAAGACAACTACATTTACAGTCAGTGAATTCAACTAAGGTAGCCAAGACAACTACATTCACAGTCAGTGAATTCAACTACGGTAGCCAAGACAACTACATTTACAGTCAGTGCATTCAACTAAAGTAGCCAAGACAACTACATTCACAGTCAGTGAATTCAACTACGGTAGCCAAGACAACTACATTTACAGTCAGTGAATTCAACTAAGGTAGCCAAGACAACTACATTCACAGTCAGTGCATTCAACTAAGGTAGCCAAGACAACTACATTCACAGTCAGTGAATTCAACTAAGGTAGCCAAGACAACTACATTCACAGTCAGTGAATTCAACTAAGGTAGCCAAGACAACTACATTCACAGTCAGTGAATTCAACTACGGTAGCCAAGACAACTACATTCACAGTCAGTGAATTCAACTAAGGTAGCCAAGACAACTACATTCACAGTCAGTGAATTCAACTAAAGTAGCCAAGATAACTACATTCACAGTCAGTGCAAGAACATTTTCCTCAATAAAGCAGATATCATTCAAATCAGTGCTAGTAAGATATGTATTACACACGGAGGTGAATTCCATGGATGGATGGATAAATGTAAAGTTGAGCACTGAGTCAGTGGGCATCCCAGTTCAGGAGAGAGCTCTCAGGTCAATCAACATGAGGGATTGGAGGTGTATGGACAGACAGCATGACACATCTGTATCTGTAAAACCAGAATCCAACCCATTCTGTCATACATGGAGGTATTTCATCAAATTATTTCAAAATAGGCATATTATCAGTCAATGTCTTGCAAATGGATATTTGGAGAGATGGTGGACTGGATTTGCAACTTATTTGGAGACATTAACATGCAGTAATTTGATCAAAGATGTTGAAAACATGGTTGAAAATCAGAGAGAGAGAGAGAGAGAGAGAGAGAGAGAGAGAGAGAGAGAGAGAGAGAGAGCAAGAGAGAGGTGGATTGGGGTGAGAAAAAATAGTATGTGACGCGTAGCAGCTGAAAGCGGATAGGCTCGCCCTGCTGTGACTAAATGGCGCATTGGCTCGAGGCCGAGGGGGAGGCGGCTTTGCGTTCCATTGGTGGTGGTTCTATTCTATAGGCTGAGGACGCGGGTTCAGGCGAGGTGAGGAGACAAACCTAGTTGACCCTATACTGGGTGAAGAAACAAATATGAGTAGCGGCAGTGTTCGCTGAGCAGAAACAAGCGCGAAGCGAACTGGGAGAGACGCGCCCTATCATCCAATCTATTGAGCATATACAGTATTTCTAATAACACTTTGGAGGAGATTCACATGAAGAAGAGGTACTTCCTCGGGCTATTTCACTGACAGGTAACCTCATCTCAAATGGAAAAGAAAATGTTGATGTATTATGTTATATAGAAATGTGACTAAAATGTGTTTTTTAAGAACATTGTGTGGAGCTGAACTAGTTATTTAAGATGGATAGGGAAAATATAAAAAGTGGTTGATAAAGAAATGTTGTCTAAAGTTAGGAGTAGGCACTGTGCAGCATATCAAAACCAGATCAAGTTTATCGACTCCCTGGTTCGATTCTCAGTTATCCTGCGAATGTTACCGCGGTTCTCATCCGCCAGGGCTGTTTCTCGGGGACACCGGGTAAAATCATGCATAAGTGCATGTACTGTAATGTTCCTCTCTGTAACGTTGCGTAACGCGAGGAAATGATGACAGGCCTCGGGGCTGCCTTCTCAGTGGGTGCACTTAATTCAACTTGTTCAGACTGTGTGTGGGAGCAAATAGTTGTTGAAGACTGTTGCTGTGAAAACTACAGTATTCAGCGTACTGTTGAATTGACTGAAAGTTCACTGGATTCCTTTACACAACCTCTGTTATAGCCTATAGACGCTTTATTACAGGATTTATTATAGGCGAGTAGCCTTGTGTTTGACATTCTTTGATAATTCTCTCATCCCAATTAAACATTCAGGAATGTATTGCATATAACTGTATAGTCAACATAGAAATAATAGAATAGTATAGGATAGAATATTCTGCACAAATGAGCAACTTACTTTCATCCTCAACTTGCTGATATCCTTCTACCATGTCGCAAAATGGTATTGGCCTAGGGATGTTTTTCATAATGAGAAATATGTGCCTGTTAACCATCTATGTGCATCTGTTCAGTACACTACACAACAGGAATGTTTGGAGCTGTGACAGAATGATATAACGTTGTGTTGAACTTACATAAGGTTTACTCAAATCTCACTAACCTCCTCGCTGCCTTTTCTCTCTCTGTCCACTAGATGGTGGCATTGCAATGTGAATCACAGGCACTCGGAGCCAGCATCATTATCAAAACAACCAGAGAGTGTATTTCTAAAGTGAGCTATTAAACAAAACTCAAGCACACAATCTATGAGTTTGGCAATTACCCGATCACACCAGGGCTATCCAAGCATGAAATACCATACTAGACCCACCAGTAGCGTCCTCCAGGATCTCTCTGGTGGTCCCTCCCATCTGTTGGGACTGGAAGGGCTGGACCCGAGGCCTCTGAGCGAGGCAATGTCCTTCACTGACGAGGCGGTCTCCATCCTGACCTCCAGCAGCCAGCTAGCCCGTTCCCTCCTGGGCTGCACCTCTGCCCTGAAGCGGAAAGAAAGCCTAGCCACCACCGCTAACCATGCTAACGCTAATGCTATCTCTAACAATGACGGTGAGGATGACTTTGACGATAGCAACAGTGCTCTGCGCCGCAAACGCGAGTTCACTCCCGACGAGAAGAAGGACGACGGCTACTGGGATAAGAGGAAGAAGAACAACGATGCGGCGAAACGGTCGCGTCAGAAACGACGTGCCAATGACATGGTCCTGGAGACGAGGGTTCTGGGGTTGTTGGAGGAGAACGCCCGACTAAGGGCCGAACTCCTGGCCTTCAAGTTCCGCTTTGGCCTAGTCAAGGACACCTCCAACATAGCCATAATGCCGCTGTCCGTGCCTCCACCCAACCATCTTGAACCGAGGTACTACCTACCCCATGATGATGGTTCCTACCCCCATAACACCGCCGCCACCACCTCCCACCACCATCCCCACCACTCATCCTCATACGAGGTGAGGGGAACTGGGCTGCCAGCAGGGCGTGACGCAGGCAGTAGTATATCCGAGGACTCTGGTTTCTCCCCTGGAAGCTCCAACACCGGCAGCCCTGTGTTCTTTGACGATGGACTAGGGGACCACAGCCGAACTTCCCCCAGAACGGTAGAGGAACAGGGGCGTTATGAGCCTCGCGCCTCCCTGGAGGCAGAAGGACAGTACCACGGCAGGCAGGACTCTAGCCTACCACACAAACTCCGCTTCAAAACCCCCGGTGGAGGTAGCGAAGCTGGGGAGATACCAGCAAGGTCCCCTAATAGTAAACGCCCTTGCCCCGTAGCTACAGTCGGACCTAACATCCAGAGGAGCCAGGCTGAATGGTACAGTCATAGGGGAGAGGGCCAGGCTGCATGGCCCAGGGAGGAGGCCCGTGCTGGGCATGATCAGCAGCACCACTACTCCCCCTCTGGAGGGTCTCCACACAGACCCACCACTACCACAGACTCCCAGTATGTGGCGGAGAATGGCACCCTCAAATCCCAGCTCAGTTCCCTATCGCAGGAGGTGGCCCAGCTCAAGAAGCTGTTCTCTCAGCAGCTGCTCTCCAAACTGGTCTGAGGTCAGGTTGAACACACTCACAACCTCACCGTACACACATTTTTACATTTACATACAGAGAAGAGCAACAGAGAGAGGGAGAGAAAGGGGTTTCGACTCAAAGAAAGTGACATTCACTTCAACCTGAACATTGACTTTCACTGTGTCTCAGCTGAACTTGACTCCCAGGGCACAGCACTGCCCATTTTTATTTAACTAGGCAAGTCAGTTAAAAACAAATTCTTATTTACATTGACGGCCTAGGAACAGTGGGTGAACTGCCTTGTTCAGGGGCAGAACAATTTTTGTTTTTTACCTTGTCAGCTCGGGGATTCGATCTAGCAACCTTTCGGTTACTGGCCCAACGCTCCAACGCTCTAACCACTAAGCTACCTACCGCTCCATCGATCTCAAGCAAACAGCTACATCAAGTGTGAAGAAGCTGAGCGAACGACGACCTGAAAACTACTTCAATAACACATTCTCCAGATACTACGAGACAGTGGCCTTCACCACTATAAAAGCACACCAGCACAGGCAATACCAGTTACAATAGCAATCAGCAGTCAAAAGCAATACTTCAGGATACTCTGTTTGATTTACAGTACTATAAAACAGCATTTATGGGTAACTTATATGATACACATTTTTGTATTTATATTTCTAGTAATTTAGCAGACACTCTTATCCAGGGCGACTTACAGTAGTGAGTGCATACATTTTCATACTTTTTCATATGATATCTGAAATACAAATTTTTGTTTGTACACTGATCTGGCCTTTGATAAAGTTTCACATTCTTTCTTTAGAGACTTTTATTGAACAGGTCTATAAACACTGGATTACACTGGTAAACATGGGTACATGCAGCGGTGCACACCCTGATGTCATAGATAGATCATTTAAACCCATTCCGGTTGTATTATTACATGTCCGATTATCCTGCTGCTGTAGGACATGGTATCCCTCGCCTCTATTTGTTTCTACACAGTTTGTCTTAAACGGTTTGGCTAAAAAATAGAAAAATAACAGATTCTATGTACATATTCTTTAATTTCAACTGTAAGTAATGTGATATACTGTACATGTACGTAAATAAATAAACTGTTTTTCCTAATCAGTGTTTTGTGTCTATGAGTTTCTATTACGTGAATAATACACATTTATGATACTTTATTATGTGGGTCTTACACCGCTAGTCTCACATCCACTATTCTCTTATAAATGCAGTGAGTCTGAAGTTACTAGTAGCCTTGTACACGTGGTTACGACCCCACACGCTCATATAATGTGTTCTCGCAGCACATGACGAGTGGTCTCCAGTGAGTCATATGAGGGATCGAAATAGAGAGTAAAAAAAAAACATGATGTTTTCCTGAACAAACCAATGTGTTTCTACTGTGCTAAAAGCATGCATTATAAAGATCCACCAACACAAAACACATCACTAACAGCTGATATAAATGGATTCACAGTATACACAGACCACCTTTCCAGCTGAAGTGTTTAAGTGCTTTACATTGTAATGGAGGGAAATATCCTCATCCACTATAAATGTATATAGTAGCATACCCACCCAGCTCGTGTTTTCTGCATCAGTGATAGATTATAATGGTGCTTTTTTCCAATCCTCTATATATACACTACTGTTTGTGTGCTTGAACCTAATGAGACAGGCAGGGTCCCCAGTGGTCTACAGAGGCCTTGCATCTCTCTCGCTCTTGCTCTCTGTCTCTCTGTCTCTCTCTCTCTCTCTCTCTCTCACCAACGATGAACGGGTGATTTCTTTCTCCCTCTACCTCTCTTTACCTCCCTCCTCTCTCTCTCCCCCTCTCTCTCTCTCTTCTTACGTACTCTCTCACTACCTCCCTCTCCTCCCTACATTCCCATCCCGCTCTCTCCCCTCCCTCACCCTCTGCAGCTCTGTGATGCACTAAGGGTCACTAGCACGACACGGCAGTGCACACAGCTGAACAGAGCAAGGCATTAAAGGGGGGAAAAGGAGGGGTTCTGTAGATACAATGCATCTCTACAATATTTACATGAAGGTAAAGTACGGGCAGTGCAAATGTGTTACAATAAAATATAATAAAATGGATAAAAATGGAGAATGGGGCATAATCTGGGCCTCCCTCTCTGTTCAGTGATGGGGATGGGATGGGGGGAGAGAGTGGGTCTCTGAGTGACTCATATGTACCACGTCAGCAGCAGCATCACACACACACACACACACACACACACACACACACACACACACACACACACACACACACACACACACACACACACACACACACACACACACACACACACACACACACACACACACACACACACACACACACACACACACACACACACACACACACACAAACACACACAGAGAGAGAGACAACGTCAGCAGCAGCAGGAGGAGAAGCTATTTTAAGCTTCAAGGAGAGGACAGGATATTGATTGGCCCATGTCAGGACGCACTTCTGGACCTGAATATGAATGGGACGGAGAGAAAGAAAGACGTAGAGAAGAAAGAAGGAGAGGAAAGGAGGCAGTCTCTGTAGCTGAACGCTTCACCCACAGCAGAAATATCCGTTGAGGTTCTCAAATCGAGTAGTAGACTCTTGACAGTGTATTTTTCAGAGCACATGCCTAATGCCACACCAGTCCTTATCGTTCCAGTAGTAGACTCTCTACAGTGTTTTTGTCAGAGCACATGCCTAATGCCACACCAGTCCTTATCGTTCCAGTAGTAGACTCTCTACAGTGTTTTGTCAGAGCACATGCCTAATGCCATACCAGTCCTTATCGTTCCAGTAGCAGACTCTATACAGTGTATTTGTCAGAGCACATGCCTCATGCCACACCAGTCCTTATCGTTCCAGTAGCAGACTCTCTACAGTGTTTTTGTCAGAACATGCCTCATGCCACACCAGTCCTTATCGTTCCAGTAGCAGACTCTCTACAGTGTTTTTGTCAGAGCACATGCCTCATGCCACACCAGTCCTTATCGTTCCAGTAGCAGACTCTCTACAGTGTTTTTGTCAGAACATGCCTCATGCCACACCAGTCCTTATCGTTCCAGTAGCAGACTCTCTACAGTGTTTTTGTCAGAACATGCCTCATGCCACACCAGTCCTTTTCGTTCCAGTAGCAGACTCTCTACAGTGTTTTTGTCAGAACATGCCTCATGCCACACCAGTCCTTATCGTTCCAGTAGTAGACTCTCTACAGTGTTTTTGTCAGAGCACATGCCTCATGCCACACCAGTCCTTATCGTTCCAGTAGCAGACTCTCTACAGTGTTTTTGTCAGAACATGCCTCATGCCACACCAGTCCTTATCGTTCCAGTAGTAGACTCTATACAGTGTTTTGTCAGAGCACATGCCTAATGCCATACCAGTCCTTATCGTTCCAGTAGTAGACTCTATACAGTGTTTTGTCAGAGCACATGCCTAATGCCATACCAGTCCTTATCGTTCCAGTAGCAGACTCTCTACAGTGTTTTTGTCAGAGCACATGCCTAATGCCATACCAGTCCTTATCGTTCCAGTAGTAGACTCTATACAGTGTTTTGTCAGAGCACATGCCTAATGCCACACCAGTACTTATCGTTCCAGTAGTAAGCCTGGTTACTTAGATGTATTTAACGTATTTCATACGTATTTAACGTATTTCCTGGCATGGGTTCATTATGTTAATATTCTGGTTATTTTTCTCTAATCTTTCCTTTCTCACTCTTTAAAAAAAATGAGTGTGAGATAACTAGTGATAACATGGAGAGTGTGAGTGAGTGTCACGCCCTGACCGTAGAGATCCTTTTTATGTCTCTATTTTGGTTTGGTCAGGGCATGAGTTGGGGTGGGCATTCTATGTTTTGTGTTCTATGTTTTCTATTTTTGTGTGTTTGGCCGGGTGTGGTTCTCAATCAGAGGCAGCTGTCTATCGTTGTCTCTGATTGAGAACCATACTTAGGTAGCCTTTTCCCACCTGTGTTTTGTGGGTAGTTGTTTTCTGTCTTTGTGTCTGTACCAGACAGGACTGTTTCGTTTCGTTCATTCTCTTTGTTATTTTGTTTAGTGTTCTGTTTTAATAAATTAACATGAACACTTACCACGCTGCGCTTTGGTCCGATGATTCCTCATCTTCAGACGACGAACGTTACAGTGAGACACCCCAGATATTGTTTTTGACAGGCATGGGCTCTGTACATGGTAACCCCCCAGTTCACTGAGTCTACCTCTGTCTGTCTCCTCCCCGCCTGCCTAACAATAACACTGAATAGCCCAATAGATACACATCAGTTGTTTTGTCTACTCTACCCCAGTCCCCAACACCCCTCCCTCTAGTCTAGTCTACAACCAACCCCCATTCCTATAATCCATAGACCATACAGACAGTCTGGTTGCTGGTTGCTAGGCAGACGCTGGCTATGACGGTTGCCAAGGGAACACTGTGCAGCAGACGCAGCTCTGGGGGGAGTGCGTTGGGGGTTGGGTGGTTGTTGTCGGAGTAGAGGGGGTAGGGGCTACCAAGTTTAAGGTCAACGTCTCCCCGAGATTGTCTGATTGACGGTGGTGTGGTAACAAAGAGAGGGGGAGGGAAGGAGAGGGAGAGAGAAGGAGAGGGGGATGGAAGGAGAGGGAGAGAGAAGGAGAGGGGGATGGAAGGAGAGAGGGGAATGGAAGGAGAGGGATAGAGAAGGAGAGGGAGAGAGAAGGTGAGGGGGATGGAAGGAGAGAGGGGAATGAAAGGAGAGGGAGAGAGAAGGAGAGGGGGGTGGAATGAGAGAGGGGAATGGAAGGAGAGGGAGAGAGAAGGAGAGGGGGATGGAAGGAGAGAGGGGAATGGAAGGAGAGGGAGAGAGAAGGAGAGGGGGAAGGAGAGAGGGGAATGGAAGGAGAGGGAGAGAGAAGGAGAGGGGGATGGAAGGAGAGAGGGGAATGGAAAGAGAGGGAGAGAGAAGGAGAGGGAGAGAGAAGGAGAGGGGGATGAAGGAGAGGGAGAGAGAAGGAGAGGGGGATGGAAGGAGAGAGGGGAATGGAAGGAGAGAGGGGAATGGAAAGAGAGGGAGAGAGAAGGAGAGGGAGAGAGGAGGAGAGGGGGATGGAAGGAGACATGGGAATGGAAGGAGAGGGAGAGAGAAGGAGAGGGGGAGGGAAGGAGAGGGGGAGGGAAGGAGAGGGAGAGAGAAGGAGAGGGGGAGGGAAGGAGAGGGAGAGAGAAGGAGAGGGGGAGGGAAGGAGAGGGAGAGAGAAGGAGAGGGGGAGGGAAGGAGAGGAAAGAGAAGGAGAGGGGGAGGGAAGGAGAGGAGAGAGAAGGAGAGGGGGAGGGAAGGAGAGGAGAGGGAAATAGAAGAAAAGGGGGGTGGAAGAAGGGATGTATATGAATCTGTTCTTTCTTAATCCTTTCCAATTGATTCCTCTATTCCATGTTGCCAAAGGGGCTTCTCCATGGCATATGTAAAAGCAATTATGTAACACTGAAAATATTTGACTCCAGGTTTGACACTGTTTTAATGAGCATACGCACACTAAAAAAAGTGGCAAGAAAAAGCATTTGAATTGGCATTGGAATTGGATGGATTCCAACTGGATATTGGAGTATAGAGTCAGATCTACTGTAAGATACCCTTCTCTCTTCTCTGTGTGTGTAGGGTTAATAAGAAAGATGATTAACCAGCGCAGAGGACGTTGGAGTAAATGATGAGCTGACCAATGCTATGGTCCATAAAGTTCAACGGGTTAAACGCTCTACTGACACTGATAACGATACTATTCACACTTTATGGCCTTTCCTCTTTTGTCTTACAGAGATAGAAACTCACTCTCCTCAACCCTACTTGTCGGAGGTTTATTGGAAGATATGAAGAGATTACCATTAGATTGAAGAATGGCATAGTGTGTGTGTGTTTGTGTGTGTGTGTGTGTGTGTGTGTGTGTGTGTGTGTGTGTGTGTGTGTGTGTGTGTGTGTGTGTGTGTGTGTGTGTGTGTGTGTGTGTGTGTGTGTGTGTGTGTGTGTGTGTGTGTGTGTGTGTGTGTGTGTGTGTGTGTGTGTGTATGATAGGCATCAAGTAATAAGCATCAATAAGTAAAGACAACAGCCAAGGGTCCTCAAAACTATTTGATGCTTGATGTCTATGGAGAACAGGATATCTTTGTGTTCATGTGCCTTTCACCCTTGTAGTGCACAGGTCAGTTCTCAAATTCCATATATCCAAAAATGCTTAAAGGCAATATGATAAGAAGTCATTCCATTTTCCCCCATTTTTATAACTCCGAAATGGGGGATCAAAGGGACAGCAGTATTGTATTAGAGAAAATGTGAGAGAATAACCACTTCTATTAAATGTGTGATAACCTTCTTCCATTGAAAACAACATCATTGCTTTCTCCAGTGGCTGTTATTTTCTTATCTCCAAGGTCATTCTGAATGGCAGGTCTGCTCTATGATACAATAGAGAAAACACTATGGACCGAGAATAAAAACCCATTCAGTGCCAATAGAATAACTGAAGCTGTCCTTGACTATAGTTATCTATCACCACGGACATCCAGAGAGGCTCTTGATGTTGTTACAAAAATCTCCTTGGAAACAGCTTGTCTTATGACATAAAACGGAGCTTCAGGGCTCAATCGTTATGACATAAAACGGAGCTTCAGGGCTCAATCGTTATGACATAAAACGGAGCTTCAGGGCTCAATCGTTATGACATAAAACGGAGCTTCAGGGCTCAATCGTTATGACATAAAACGGAGCTTCAGGGCTCAATCGTTATGTTCCCTAGCCAAATCTACATTGAGTGTACAAAACATTAGGAACACCTTCCTCGATACACAAGAGAAACTGTTGAGCGTGGAAAACCCAGCAGCATTGCAGTTCTTGACACTTTCAAACAGGTGCGCCTGGCACCTCCTACCATACCCCATTTAAAAGGCACTTAAATATTTTGTCTTGCCCAGTCACCCTCTGAATGGCACTCATACACAATCCATGTCTCAATTGTCTCAATGCTTAAGAATCCTTCTTTAACCTGTCTCCTCCCTTTCATCTTCACTGATGGAAGTGGATTTAACAGGTGACATCAATAAGGGAGCATAGCTTTCACCTGCTCAGTCTATGTAATGGAAAGAGCAGGTGTTCTTAATGTTTTGTACACTCAGTATTTATACACTACCGGTCAAAAGTTTTAGAACACCTACTCATTCAAGGGTTATTCTTTATTTTTACTATTTTCTACATTGAGGAATAATAGTGAAGACATCAAAACTATGAAATAACACATGTGGAATCATGTAGTAACCCAAAAGGTGTTAAACAAATCAAAATATAATTTATATTTGAGATTCTTCAAAGTAGCCACCCTTTGCCTTGATGACAGCTTTGCACAGTGTTGGCATTTTCTCAACCAGCTTCACCTGGAATGCTTTTCCAACAGTCTTGAAGGAGTTCCCACATATACTGAGCACTTGTTGGCTGCTTTTCCTTCACTCTGCGGTCCGACTCATCCCAAACCATCTCAATTTGGTTGAGGTCGGAGGATTGTAGAGGCCAGGTCATCTAATGCAGCACTCCATCACTCTCCTTCTTGGTAAAATAGACTTTACACAGCCTGGAGGTGTGTTGGGTTAATGTCCTGCTAAAAAACAAATGATAGTCCCACTAAGCGCAAACCAGATAGGATGGCGTATCGCTGCAGAATGCTGTGGTAGCCATGCCGGTTAAGTGTGCCTTGAATTCTAAATAAATCACAGACAATGTCACCAGCAAAGCACCCCCAGACCAAAACTGCTCCTCCTTCATGCTTTACGGTGGGAAATACACATGCAGAGATCATCCGTTCACCCACACCGCGTCTCCCAAAGACACGGCGGTTGGAACCAAAAATGTCAAATTTGGACTGTAGACCAAAGGACAAATTTCCACCGGTCTAATGTCCATTGCTTGTGTTTCTTGGCACAAGCAAGTCTCTTCTTCTTATTGGTGTCCTTTAGTAGTGGTTTCTTTGCAGCAATTTGACCATGAAGGCCTGATTCACGTAGCCTCCTCTGAACAGTTGATGTTGAGATGTGTCTGTTACTTGAACTCTGTGAAGAATTTATTTGGGCTGCAATTTCTGAGGCTGGTAACTCTAATGAACTCGGGTCTTCCATTCCTGTGGCAGTCCTCATGAGAGCCAGTTTCATCATAGCGCTTGATGGTTTTTGCGACTGCACTTGAAGAAACTTTCAAAGTTCTTGACATTTTCCATATTGACTGACCTTTGTGTCTTAAAGTAATGATGGACTGTCGTTTCTCTTTGCTTATTTGAGCTGTTCTTGCCATAATATGGACTTGGTCTTTCACCAAATAGGGCTATCATCCACAAATTAAGGACTTCTTCCTTGCTGAGTGGCCTTTCAGGTTATGCCGATATAGGACTCATTTTACTGTGGATATAGATACTTTTGTACCTGTTTCCTCCAGCATCTTCACAAGGTCCTTTGCTGTTGTTCTGGGAATGATTTGCACTTTCACACCAAAGTACGTTCATCTCTAGGAGACAGAACGTGTCTCCTTCTTGAGTGGTATGACGGCTGTGTGGTCCCATGGTGTTTATACTTGCGTACTATTGTTTGTACAGATGAACTACGTTCTGGCGTTTGGAAATTGCTCCCAAGGATGAACGAGACATGTGGAGGTCTACAATTTTTCTTCTGATGTCTTGGCTGATTTCTTTTGATTTTACCATGATGTCAAGCAAAGAGGCACTGAGTTTGAAGGTAGGCCTTGAAATACATCCACAGGTACAACTCCAATTGACTCAAATTATGTCAATTAGCCTATCAGAAGCTTCTAAAGCCATGACATAATTTTCTGGAATTTTCCAAGCTGTTTAAAGGCACAGGCAACTTAGTGTATGTAAACTTCTGAACCACTGGAATTGTGATACAGTGAATTATAAATGAAATAATCTGTCTGTAAACAATTGTTGGAAAAATTACTTGTCATGCACAAAGTAGATGTCCTAACCGACTTGCCAAATCTATAGTTTGTTAAAAAGGGGAGTGGATGAAAAAGGAGTTTTAATGAGTCCAGCCTAAGTGTATGTAAACTTCCGACTTCAACTGTATATATCCAAAAAGGTAGAAGTTTGTGATGCTATATATAACCTTCAAAAGGGGGGAAGCATATACATAAAACAGATTAATGATATGGTTATAAGCATCATTTTGAGGATTATTGACTAATCTCGTTATTTTATCTAGAGTGATATATTTGAACACTCATGCCCATTGTGATTGGTGAGTTTAGTTTGAATGTATATTGAAGCGAGCTGAATTGGGATAAACACTTTGTTTTTCTTATACAATATATCTCTCTCTCAGCCCTGAGTGCTTTTGCTATGAAAAATGACTTGGGCTGCATCCCAATGCACCCACCCTGTTCCCTATGTAGTGCACCTTTTTTGACCAGAGCCCCATGGGGTAAAAAGTGTTGCACTTTATAGAGAATAGGGTGCCATTTGGAACACGACCTTGAATTTAATAGCAGGTTGTAATTGTGATGTAATTTTAGTTGTGTAATAAATTGTGTGATGAGGCTGATGACCTCATCCTTGCGTTAATTCTCTCTCTAGGCCCCCATCCTGGCTTTTTTATGCACACACACCTATAATAACACACAATGATACACTTCAATAACATATGGTACGGCATATCTTGTATAGCATCTTGTATCTTGCACACAAACACACACACACACATTGTGAGGACTTTTTGGGGACAAACAATTGATTTCCATTAAAAATCCGACTTTCCCTAACCGATGACCCTAAAAGTAATCCCAAACCCTAAATCTAAATCCTAAACTTAATCCTAACCCCTAACCCCAACCCTAAACCTAATTCTAACTATAACCCTAAACCTAAAATCAATTTTTGCAAGTAAAGCAAAATGGCCTCACTTCTCTGATTTTTTTTTGTTGGTTTACTATTCTTGTGAGGACTTCTGGTACTTACAAGTATAATAAAAACGTGTACATACACACGCACAGGTAGGCTAAACAAGCTTTAGGCTATTTGTCTTCACCTCGCCCTTTGAGCAACCTAACCAAATCTTTGACCGAAATCTCATTCTGATTCTGTCTGGCGCTAGTCAATTCGGATACTACTGGTCCGTCCGGTAGCCCGGTCCTGCCAAATTGTGTTGCATCAGGTCGAAGCAATAGGGATCAGCACCGTGGGGGCAAACAGGGAGCGCGCGCGCCAACAAAAAAAGACGTGACGAGGCAGCCTATGGGCTGTTACGCAACCACTGACCCACTAACACACATTCTAGAGGGGAGAGGGAGAGAAACTGGAGCAAGCGCCCAACATAACAGTCGGGACTCAATGCAAAAGGGGTAGACACTGCTTCTAGTAAGCTACAACCAGACAGACTGACCTCAGAGCAAGTAAGAGGAGCAAGAGCTGCTCCCGAAAGCTTTTTTTAAATTCTCTCAGACAAATGAAACATCTAGCTATTTGACCATTTCTGTTGAAAGAAATAGAGGATACGAGCCAACTTCAACTGCGGAAGGCGATTGCTTTGTGTCCGGCATTGTGCATTTCTTGCTGGAGACACGTCAGTTGTTCGTTAAAGGTACGTTGGAGTCCTATTGATGTGCTTAGTTCTGTGCGGAAATGTTCGATTGGTTTGAATGCTGGATAACGAATTATTTAGAATTTGATATTTGTTTAAGTGCCACACTGTTGCGGATTAAGATTCTCATTATGCTTTTAGGTATGGGTATTGTTCACATGCGGGCGACTCGCCCCTACCGGTAGACAGCCACTGTATGTGTGACTTTGACTTATTTGTAGTCATTGTGGTTTATTTTAAACCAGTTCCCTTTCCCAATTATTCATTCATACTGTATATTCCTCAAGCTTAGCACATTCTCAGTTGTAATCAAGGCATTGTATTGTAGTGTTGGATGCTGTTGTAAAGAGGAGCTGAATCACATTGCTCAATGCGCTCAATGTCAGGTCGGGCGTTTTTTCCCTCATGGTATTTGTTCAATGGATGGGTAGTAAATCCACTGTGCAATAGATTGGAATATCAACCCGTTTTTGGGGGTGGCCTCGTGCTGTGAAGAGCATTGTCTGGAGTTATTGTAGTTTAAAACATGTTTTTTCTTTCTTTACTTAAAAATATTTGTTTCATATTTATTTAAATATTTGGTTTATTGACATGTTGCTAAATCTAAATAGCAGGTGTGTGACCTATATTTTATTTATGAAGTTGTCATTAATAGCCTTGATAAGTCTAATAATATACAGGTAGGTTAATTATAGGCAAAGTATACTGAAAACGAATAGAACATTCTTCTTTATTTCAGCGCAATAAATTGTCTACTGGTGCAGGCAAGTTCGTCATTATTGATTTCGTTCCTATCGGTGACCTCCTTTTGTCGTGTTGGAAGTCCGACCCTCAGACGTTCCATGTGCCTGGCGAGGATGTTCGGCCGTCACGTGTAGCTTTTCTCTGGAACTTGGAACAAGAGTGATTACTAGCTATAAGTCTTGCATTTGCATCCATTCTATGCCATTAGTCATTTTCTGTGATAAATATTTGGTCAAAACTAGATGTCATGGAATTTTGGCATAAAGGATAGTTATAATCATGTTATTACACATCTATAAGCAGTACATAGAGATTTTTTTTGGGGGGGGGCTGAGGGGTGGTATGGCATATGACATAATAGCTATGCACTAGTAAGCTACGCAGTAGAATGAGAGGAGGAGAATGAATAGAATCATGGTCTTTCATGAGGGCTGGGGGAAAGTTTGCGGAAATAATTCATAGACAAAGATCTGCACGCATGTGCCTTGATATATAACAATTAGGAATATCACATGTATTTCTTTCTTTTTTTAATCTTGAGGTCTTTGTATTTAATTGACCTGTTGCAAAGTAAAAGCAGGTGTTGCCAATCAAGACTTGTGCCCTGAGGTTTTAGCCGGCCATATGTTTAATGTTTAACACTA
>NC_092087.1:78481067-78508625 GCF_045679555.1 Salvelinus alpinus
TGGATGATAGCCCTATTTGGTGAAAGACCAAGTCCATATTATGGCAAGAACAGCTCAAATAAGCAAAGAGAAACGACAGTCCATCATTACTTTAAGACACAAAGGTCAGTCAATATGGAAAATGTCAAGAACTTTGAAAGTTTCTTCAAGTGCAGTCGCAAAAACCATCAAGCGCTATGATGAAACTGGCTCTCATGAGGACTGCCACAGGAATGGAAGACCCGAGTTCATTAGAGTTACCAGCCTCAGAAATTGCAGCCCAAATAAATTCTTCACAGAGTTCAAGTAACAGACACATCTCAACATCAACTGTTCAGAGGAGGCTACGTGAATCAGGCCTTCATGGTCAAATTGCTGCAAAGAAACCACTACTAAAGGACACCAATAAGAAGAAGAGACTTGCTTGTGCCAAGAAACACAAGCAATGGACATTAGACCGGTGGAAATTTGTCCTTTGGTCTACAGTCCAAATTTGACATTTTTGGTTCCAACCGCCGTGTCTTTGGGAGACGCGGTGTGGGTGAACGGATGATCTCTGCATGTGTATTTCCCACCGTAAAGCATGAAGGAGGAGCAGTTTTGGTCTGGGGGTGCTTTGCTGGTGACATTGTCTGTGATTTATTTAGAATTCAAGGCACACTTAACCGGCATGGCTACCACAGCATTCTGCAGCGATACGCCATCCTATCTGGTTTGCGCTTAGTGGGACTATCATTTGTTTTTTAGCAGGACATTAACCCAACACACCTCCAGGCTGTGTAAAGTCTATTTTACCAAGAAGGAGAGTGATGGAGTGCTGCATTAGATGACCTGGCCTCTACAATCCTCCGACCTCAACCAAATTGAGATAGTTTGGGATGAGTCGGACCGCAGAGTGAAGGAAAAGCAGCCAACAAGTGCTCAGTATATGTGGGAACTCCTTCAAGACTGTTGGAAAAGCATTCCAGGTGAAGCTGGTTGAGAAAATGCCAACACTGTGCAAAGCTGTCATCAAGGCAAAGGGTGGCTACTTTGAAGAATCTCAAATATAAATTATATTTTGATTTGTTTAACACCTTTTGGGTTACTACATGATTCCACATGTGTTATTTCATAGTTTTGATGTCTTCACTATTATTCCTCAATGTAGAAAATAGTAAAAATAAAGAATAACCCTTGAATGAGTAGGTGTTCTAAAACTTTTGACCGGTAGTGTATAAATACTGAGTGTACAAAACATTAAGAACACCTGCTCTTTCCATGACATAGACTGAGCAGGTGAAAGCTATGCTCCCTTATTGATGTCACCTGTTAAATCCACTTCCATCAGTGAAGATGAAAGGGAGGAGACAGGTTAAAGAAGGATTCTTAAGCATTGAGACAATTGAGACATGTATTGTGTATGAGTGCCATTCAGAGGGTGACTGGGCAAGACAAAATATTTAAGTGCCTTTTAAATGGGGTATGGTAGGAGGTGCCAGGCGCACCTGTTTGAAAGTGTCAAGAACTGCAATGCTGCTGGGTTTTCCACGCTCAACAGTTTCTCTTGTGTATCGAGGAAGGTGTTCCTAATGTTTTGTACACTCAATGTAGATTTGGCTAGGGAACATAACGATTGAGCCCTGAAGCTCCGTTTTATGTCATAACGATTGAGCCCTGAAGCTCCGTTTTATGTCATAACGATTGAGCCCTGAAGCTCCGTTTTATGTCATAACGATTGAGCCCTGAAGCTCCGTTTTATGTCATAACGATTGAGCCCTGAAGCTCCGTTTTATGTCATAAGACAAGCTGTTTCCAAGGAGATTTTTGTAACAACATCAAGAGCCTCTCTGGATGTCCGTGGTGATAGATAACTATAGTCAAGGACAGCTTCAGTTATTCTATTGGCACTGAATGGGTTTTTATTCTCGGTCCATAGTGTTTTCTCTATTGTATCATAGAGCAGACCTGCCATTCAGAATGACCTTGGAGATAAGAAAATAACAGCCACTGGAGAAAGCAATGATGTTGTTTTCAATGGAAGAAGGTTATCACACATTTAATAGAAGTGGTTATTCTCTCACATTTTCTCTAATACAATACTGCTGTCCCTTTGATCCCCCATTTCGGAGTTATAAAAATGGGGGAAAATGGAATGACTTCTTATCATATTGCCTTTAAGCATTTTTGGATATATGGAATTTGAGAACTGACCTGTGCACTACAAGGGTGAAAGGCACATGAACACAAAGATATCCTGTTCTCCATAGACATCAAGCATCAAATAGTTTTGAGGACCCTTGGCTGTTGTCTTTACTTATTGATGCTTATTACTTGATGCCTATCATACACACATCATACACACACACACACACACACACACACACACACACACACACACACACACACACACACACACACACACACACACACACACACACACACACACACACACACACACACACACACACACACACACAAACACACACACACACTATGCCATTCTTCAATCTAATGGTAATCTCTTCATATCTTCCAATAAACCTCCGACAAGTAGGGTTGAGGAGAGTGAGTTTCTATCTCTGTAAGACAAAAGAGGAAAGGCCATAAAGTGTGAATAGTATCGTTATCAGTGTCAGTAGAGCGTTTAACCCGTTGAACTTTATGGACCATAGCATTGGTCAGCTCATCATTTACTCCAACGTCCTCTGCGCTGGTTAATCATCTTTCTTATTAACCCTACACACACAGAGAAGAGAGAAGGGTATCTTACAGTAGATCTGACTCTATACTCCAATATCCAGTTGGAATCCATCCAATTCCAATGCCAATTCAAATGCTTTTTCTTGCCACTTTTTTTAGTGTGCGTATGCTCATTAAAACAGTGTCAAACCTGGAGTCAAATATTTTCAGTGTTACATAATTGCTTTTACATATGCCATGGAGAAGCCCCTTTGGCAACATGGAATAGAGGAATCAATTGGAAAGGATTAAGAAAGAACAGATTCATATACATCCCTTCTTCCACCCCCCTTTTCTTCTATTTCCCTCTCCTCTCCTTCCCTCCCCCTCTCCTTCTCTCTCCTCTCCTTCCCTCCCCCTCTCCTTCTCTTTCCTCTCCTTCCCTCCCCCTCTCCTTCTCTCTCCCTCTCCTTCCCTCCCCCTCTCCTTCTCTCTCCCTCTCCTTCCCTCCCCCTCTCCTTCTCTCTCCCTCTCCTTCCCTCCCCCTCTCCTTCCCTCCCCCTCTCCTTCTCTCTCCCTCTCCTTCCATTCCCATGTCTCCTTCCATCCCCGTCTCCTCCTCTCTCCCTCTCCTTCTCTCTCCCTCTCTTTCCATTCCCCTCTCTCCTTCCATTCCCCTCTCTCCTTCCATCCCCCTCTCCTTCTCTCTCCCTCTCCTTCATCCCCCTCTCCTTCTCTCTCCCTCTCCTTCTCTCTCCCTCTCTTTCCATTCCCCTCTCTCCTTCCATCCCCCTCTCCTTCTCTCTCCCTCTCCTTCCATTCCCCTCTCTCCTTCCATCCCCCTCTCCTTCTCTCTCCCTCTCCTTCCATTCCCCTCTCTCCTTCCATCCCCCTCTCATTCTCTCTCCCTCTCCTTCCATTCCCCTCTCTCATTCCACCCCCCTCTCCTTCTCTCTCCCTCTCCTTTCATTCCCCTCTCTCCTTCCATCCCCCTCACCTTCTCTCTCCCTCTCCTTCTCTATCCCTCTCCTTCCATTCCCCTCTCTCCTTCCATCCCCCTCTCCTTCTCTCTCCCTCTCCTTCCATCCCCCTCTCCTTCTCTCTCCCTCTCCTTCCCTCCCCCTCTCTTTGTTACCACACCACCGTCAATCAGACAATCTCGGGGAGACGTTGACCTTAAACTTGGTAGCCCCTACCCCCTCTACTCCGACAACAACCACCCAACCCCCAACGCACTCCCCCCAGAGCTGCGTCTGCTGCACAGTGTTCCCTTGGCAACCGTCATAGCCAGCGTCTGCCTAGCAACCAGCAACCAGACTGTCTGTATGGTCTATGGATTATAGGAATGGGGGTTGGTTGTAGACTAGACTAGAGGGAGGGGTGTTGGGGACTGGGGTAGAGTAGACAAAACAACTGATGTGTATCTATTGGGCTATTCAGTGTTATTGTTAGGCAGGCGGGGAGGAGACAGACAGAGGTAGACTCAGTGAACTGGGGGGTTACCATGTACAGAGCCCATGCCTGTCAAAAACAATATCTGGGGTGTCTCACTGTAACGTTCGTCGTCTGAAGATGAGGAATCATCGGACCAAAGCGCAGCGTGGTAAGTGTTCATGTTAATTTATTAAAACAGAACACTAAACAAAATAACAAAGAGAATGAACGAAACGAAACAGTCCTGTCTGGTACAGACACAAAGACAGAAAACAACTACCCACAAAACACAGGTGGGAAAAGGCTACCTAAGTATGGTTCTCAATCAGAGACAACGATAGACAGCTGCCTCTGATTGAGAACCACACCCGGCCAAACACACAGAAATAGAAAACATAGAACACAAAACATAGAATGCCCACCCCAACTCACGCCCTGACCAAACCAAAATAGAGACATAAAAAGGATCTCTACGGTCAGGGCGTGACACTCACTCACACTCTCCATGTTATCACTAGTTATCTCACACTCATTTTTTTTAAAGAGTGAGAAAGGAAAGATTAGAGAAAAATAACCAGAATATTAACATAATGAACCCATGCCAGGAAATACGTTAAATACGTATGAAATACGTTAAATACATCTAAGTAACCAGGCTTACTACTGGAACGATAAGTACTGGTGTGGCATTAGGCATGTGCTCTGACAAAACACTGTATAGAGTCTACTACTGGAACGATAAGGACTGGTATGGCATTAGGCATGTGCTCTGACAAAAACACTGTAGAGAGTCTGCTACTGGAACGATAAGGACTGGTATGGCATTAGGCATGTGCTCTGACAAAACACTGTATAGAGTCTACTACTGGAACGATAAGGACTGGTATGGCATTAGGCATGTGCTCTGACAAAACACTGTATAGAGTCTACTACTGGAACGATAAGGACTGGTGTGGCATTAGGCATGTGCTCTGACAAAAACACTGTATAGAGTCTACTACTGGAACGATAAGGACTGGTATGGCATTAGGCATGTGCTCTGACAAAAACACTGTAGAGAGTCTACTACTGGAACGATAAGGACTGGTGTGGCATGAGGCATGTGCTCTGACAAAAACACTGTATAGAGTCTACTACTGGAACGATAAGGACTGGTATGGCATTAGGCATGTGTTCTGACAATTACACTGTAGAGAGTCTGCTACTGGAACGATAAGGACTGGTGTGGCATGAGGCATGTGTTCTGACAAAAACACTGTAGAGAGTCTACTACTGGAACGATAAGGACTGGTGTGGCATGAGGCATGTGCTCTGACAAAAACACTGTAGAGAGTCTGCTACTGGAACGAAAAGGACTGGTGTGGCATGAGGCATGTGTTCTGACAAAAACACTGTAGAGAGTCTACTACTGGAACGATAAGGACTGGTGTGGCATGAGGCATGTGCTCTGACAAAAACACTGTAGAGAGTCTGCTACTGGAACGATAAGGACTGGTGTGGCATGAGGCATGTGCTCTGACAAAAACACTGTAGAGAGTCTGCTACTGGAACGATAAGGACTGGTGTGGCATTAGGCATGTGTTCTGACAAAACACTGTAGAGAGTCTACTACTGGAACGATAAGGACTGGTGTGGCATGAGGCATGTGCTCTGACAAATACACTGTATAGAGTCTGCTACTGGAACGAAAAGGACTGGTGTTGCATTAGGCATGTTCTGACAAAAACACTGTAGAGAGTCTGCTACTGGAACGATAAGGACTGGTGTGGCATGAGGCATGTGCTCTGACAAATACACTGTATAGAGTCTGCTACTGGAACGATAAGGACTGGTATGGCATTAGGCATGTGCTCTGACAAAACACTGTAGAGAGTCTACTACTGGAACGATAAGGACTGGTGTGGCATTAGGCATGTGCTCTGACAAAAACACTGTAGAGAGTCTACTACTGGAACGATAAGGACTGGTGTGGCATTAGGCATGTGCTCTGACAAAAACACTGTAGAGAGTCTACTACTGGAACGATAAGGACTGGTGTGGCATTAGGCATGTGCTCTGAAAAATACACTGTCAAGAGTCTACTACTCGATTTGAGAACCTCAACGGATATTTCTGCTGTGGGTGAAGCGTTCAGCTACAGAGACTGCCGGATGCCACCTGGTGTTGTGTTTTGATCATTGAAGAACAACAACTTCCAGACCTGTTCTGTATGTAGCCTCTGAATATCACCGAGCCAGTAGTGAACAGTCAGCATCTCTTACTCTATACGAAGAGTATGGTCTTCTACCCTATCTTCATATCTCCTGAATTAGTGTCTCTCCCCCTCCCTCCTTTGACTTCCCTACTTCTATCTACTCTTCTTCTCTCTCTACCCCTCCTTTCCTCTCCTTCTTTCTTCTCTACGTCTTTCTTTCTCTCCGTCCCATTCATATTCAGGTCCAGAAGTGCGTCCTGACATGGGCCAATCAATATCCTGTCCTCTCCTTGAAGCTTAAAATAGCTTCTCCTCCTGCTGCTGCTGACGTTGTCTCTCTCTCTGTGTGTGTTTGTGTGTGTGTGTGTGTGTGTGTGTGTGTGTGTGTGTGTGTGTGTGTGTGTGTGTGTGTGTGTGTGTGTGTGTGTGTGTGTGTGTGTGTGTGTGTGTGTGTGTGTGTGTGTGTGTGTGTGTGTGTGATGCTGCTGCTGACGTGGTACATATGAGTCACTCAGAGACCCACTCTCTCCCCCCATCCCATCCCCATCACTGAACAGAGAGGGAGGCCCAGATTATGCCCCATTCTCCATTTTTATCCATTTTATTATATTTTATTGTAACACATTTGCACTGCCCGTACTTTACCTTCATGTAAATATTGTAGAGATGCATTGTATCTACAGAACCCCTCCTTTTCCCCCCTTTAATGCCTTGCTCTGTTCAGCTGTGTGCACTGCCGTGTCGTGCTAGTGACCCTTAGTGCATCACAGAGCTGCAGAGGGTGAGGGAGGGGAGAGAGCGGGATGGGAATGTAGGGAGGAGAGGGAGGTAGTGAGAGAGTACGTAAGAAGAGAGAGAGAGAGGGGGAGAGAGAGAGGAGGGAGGTAAAGAGAGGTAGAGGGAGAAAGAAATCACCCGTTCATCGTTGGTGAGAGAGAGAGAGAGAGAGAGAGACAGAGAGACAGAGAGCAAGAGCGAGAGAGATGCAAGGCCTCTGTAGACCACTGGGGACCCTGCCTGTCTCATTAGGTTCAAGCACACAAACAGTAGTGTATATATAGAGGATTGGAAAAAAGCACCATTATAATCTATCACTGATGCAGAAAACACGAGCTGGGTGGGTATGCTACTATATACATTTATAGTGGATGAGGATATTTCCCTCCATTACAATGTAAAGCACTTAAACACTTCAGCTGGAAAGGTGGTCTGTGTATACTGTGAATCCATTTATATCAGCTGTTAGTGATGTGTTTTGTGTTGGTGGATCTTTATAATGCATGCTTTTAGCACAGTAGAAACACATTGGTTTGTTCAGGAAAACATCATGTTTTTTTTTTACTCTCTATTTCGATCCCTCATATGACTCACTGGAGACCACTCGTCATGTGCTGCGAGAACACATTATATGAGCGTGTGGGGTCGTAACCACGTGTACAAGGCTACTAGTAACTTCAGACTCACTGCATTTATAAGAGAATAGTGGATGTGAGACTAGCGGTGTAAGACCCACATAATAAAGTATCATAAATGTGTATTATTCACGTAATAGAAACTCATAGACACAAAACACTGATTAGGAAAAACAGTTTATTTATTTACGTACATGTACAGTATATCACATTACTTACAGTTGAAATTAAAGAATATGTACATAGAATCTGTTATTTTTCTATTTTTTAGCCAAACCGTTTAAGACAAACTGTGTAGAAACAAATAGAGGCGAGGGATACCATGTCCTACAGCAGCAGGATAATCGGACATGTAATAATACAACCGGAATGGGTTTAAATGATCTATCTATGACATCAGGGTGTGCACCGCTGCATGTACCCATGTTTACCAGTGTAATCCAGTGTTTATAGACCTGTTCAATAAAAGTCTCTAAAGAAAGAATGTGAAACTTTATCAAAGGCCAGATCAGTGTACAAACAAAAATTTGTATTTCAGATATCATATGAAAAAGTATGAAAATGTATGCACTCACTACTGTAAGTCGCCCTGGATAAGAGTGTCTGCTAAATTACTAGAAATATAAATACAAAAATGTGTATCATATAAGTTACCCATAAATGCTGTTTTATAGTACTGTAAATCAAACAGAGTATCCTGAAGTATTGCTTTTGACTGCTGATTGCTATTGTAACTGGTATTGCCTGTGCTGGTGTGCTTTTATAGTGGTGAAGGCCACTGTCTCGTAGTATCTGGAGAATGTGTTATTGAAGTAGTTTTCAGGTCGTCGTTCGCTCAGCTTCTTCACACTTGATGTAGCTGTTTGCTTGAGATCGATGGAGCGGTAGGTAGCTTAGTGGTTAGAGCGTTGGGCCAGTAACCGAAAGGTTGCTAGATCGAATCCCCGAGCTGACAAGGTAAAAAACAAAAATTGTTCTGCCCCTGAACAAGGCAGTTCACCCACTGTTCCTAGGCCGTCAATGTAAATAAGAATTTGTTTTTAACTGACTTGCCTAGGTCAAATAAAAATGGGCAGTGCTGTGCCCTGGGAGTCAAGTTCAGCTGAGACACAGTGAAAGTCAATGTTCAGGTTGAAGTGAATGTCACTTTCTTTGAGTCGAAACCCCTTTCTCTCCCTCTCTCTGTTGCTCTTCTCTGTATGTAAATGTAAAAATGTGTGTACGGTGAGGTTGTGAGTGTGTTCAACCTGACCTCAGACCAGTTTGGAGAGCAGCTGCTGAGAGAACAGCTTCTTGAGCTGGGCCACCTCCTGCGATAGGGAACTGAGCTGGGATTTGAGGGTGCCATTCTCCGCCACATACTGGGAGTCTGTGGTAGTGGTGGGTCTGTGTGGAGACCCTCCAGAGGGGGAGTAGTGGTGCTGCTGATCATGCCCAGCACGGGCCTCCTCCCTGGGCCATGCAGCCTGGCCCTCTCCCCTATGACTGTACCATTCAGCCTGGCTCCTCTGGATGTTAGGTCCGACTGTAGCTACGGGGCAAGGGCGTTTACTATTAGGGGACCTTGCTGGTATCTCCCCAGCTTCGCTACCTCCACCGGGGGTTTTGAAGCGGAGTTTGTGTGGTAGGCTAGAGTCCTGCCTGCCGTGGTACTGTCCTTCTGCCTCCAGGGAGGCGCGAGGCTCATAACGCCCCTGTTCCTCTACCGTTCTGGGGGAAGTTCGGCTGTGGTCCCCTAGTCCATCGTCAAAGAACACAGGGCTGCCGGTGTTGGAGCTTCCAGGGGAGAAACCAGAGTCCTCGGATATACTACTGCCTGCGTCACGCCCTGCTGGCAGCCCAGTTCCCCTCACCTCGTATGAGGATGAGTGGTGGGGATGGTGGTGGGAGGTGGTGGCGGCGGTGTTATGGGGGTAGGAACCATCATCATGGGGTAGGTAGTACCTCGGTTCAAGATGGTTGGGTGGAGGCACGGACAGCGGCATTATGGCTATGTTGGAGGTGTCCTTGACTAGGCCAAAGCGGAACTTGAAGGCCAGGAGTTCGGCCCTTAGTCGGGCGTTCTCCTCCAACAACCCCAGAACCCTCGTCTCCAGGACCATGTCATTGGCACGTCGTTTCTGACGCGACCGTTTCGCCGCATCGTTGTTCTTCTTCCTCTTATCCCAGTAGCCGTCGTCCTTCTTCTCGTCGGGAGTGAACTCGCGTTTGCGGCGCAGAGCACTGTTGCTATCGTCAAAGTCATCCTCACCGTCATTGTTAGAGATAGCATTAGCGTTAGCATGGTTAGCGGTGGTGGCTAGGCTTTCTTTCCGCTTCAGGGCAGAGGTGCAGCCCAGGAGGGAACGGGCTAGCTGGCTGCTGGAGGTCAGGATGGAGACCGCCTCGTCAGTGAAGGACATTGCCTCGCTCAGAGGCCTCGGGTCCAGCCCTTCCAGTCCCAACAGATGGGAGGGACCACCAGAGAGATCCTGGAGGACGCTACTGGTGGGTCTAGTATGGTATTTCATGCTTGGATAGCCCTGGTGTGATCGGGTAATTGCCAAACTCATAGATTGTGTGCTTGAGTTTTGTTTAATAGCTCACTTTAGAAATACACACTCTGGTTGTTTTGATAATGATGCTGGCTCCGAGTGCCTGTGATTCACATTGCAATGCCACCATCTAGTGGACAGAGAGAGAAAAGGCAGCGAGGAGGTTAGTGAGATTTGAGTAAACCTTATGTAAGTTCAACACAACGTTATATCATTCTGTCACAGCTCCAAACATTCCTGTTGTGTAGTGTACTGAACAGATGCACATAGATGGTTAACACGCACATATTTCTCATTATGAAAAACATCCCTAGGCCAATACCATTTTGCGACATGGTAGAAGGATATCAGCAAGTTGAGGATGAAAGTAAGTTGCTCATTTGTGCAGAATATTCTATCCTATACTATTCTATTATTTCTATGTTGACTATACAGTTATATGCAATACATTCCTGAATGTTTAATTGGGATGAGGGAATTTTCAAAGAATGTCAAACACAAGGCTACTCGCCTATAATAAAGCCTATAAATAAGCTTCTATAGGCTATAACAGAGGTTGTGTAAAGGAATCCAGTGAACTTTCTGTCAATTCAACAGTACGCTGAATACTGTAGTTTTCACAGCAACAGTCTTCAACAACTATTTGCTCCCACACACAGTCTGAACAAGTTGAATTAAGTGCACCCACTGAGAAGGCAGCCCCGAGGCCTGTCATCATTTCCTCGCGTTACGCAACGTTACAGAGAGGAACATTACAGTACATGCACTTATGCATGATTTTACCCGGTGTCCAGGAGAAACAGCCCTGGCGGATGAGAACCGCGGTAACATTCGCAGGATAACTGAGAATCGAACCAGGGAGTCGATAAACTTGATCTGGTTTTGATATGCTGCACAGTGCCTACTCCTAACTTTAGACTACATTTCTTTATCAACCACTTTTTATATTTCCCCTATCCATCTTAACTAACTAGTTCAGCTCCACACAATGTTCTTAAAAAACACATTTTAGTCACATTTCTATATAACATAATACATCAACATTTTCTTTTCCATTTGAGATGAGGTTACCTGTCAGTGAAATAGCACGATGAAGTTCCTCTTCTTCATGTGAATCTCCTCCAAAGTGTTATTAGAAAGACTGTATATGCTCAATAGATTGGATGATAGGGCGCGTCTCTCCCAGTTCGCTTCCCGCTTGTTTCTGCTCAGCGAACACTGCCGCTACTCATATTTGTTTCTTCACCCAGTATAGGGTCAACTAGGTTTGTCTCCTCACCTCGCCTGAACCCGCGTCCTCAGCCTATAGAATAGAACCACCACCAATGGAACGCAAAGCCGCCTCCCCCTCGGCCTCGAGCCAATGCGCCATTTAGTCACAGCAGGGCGAGCCTATCCGCTTTCAGCTGCTACGCGTCACATACTATTTTTTCTCACCCCAATCCACCTCTCTCTTGCTCTCTCTCTCTCTCTCTCTCTCTCTCTCTCTCTCTCTCTCTCTGATTTTCAACCATGTTTTCAACATCTTTGATCAAATTACTGCATGTTAATGTCTCCAAATAAGTTGCAAATCCAGTCCACCATCTCTCCAAATATCCATTTGCAAGACATTGATTGATAATATGCCTATTTTGAAATAATTTGATGAAATACCTACATGTATGACAGAATGGGTTGGATTCTGGTTTTACAGATACAGATGTCTCATGCTGTCTGTCCATACACCTCCAATCCCTCATGTTGATTGACCTGAGAGCTCTCTCCTGAACTGGGATGCCCACTGACTCAGTGCTCAACTTTACATTTATCCATCCATCCATGGAATTCACCTCTGTGTGTAATACATATCTTACTAGCACTGATTTGAATGATATCTGCTTTATTGAGGAAAATGTTCTTGCACTGACTGTGAATGTAGTTATCTTGGCTACTTTAGTTGAATTCACTAACTGTAAATGTGGTTGTCTTGGCTACCTTAGTTGAATTCACTGACTGTGAATGTAGTTGTCTTGGCTACCTTAGTTGAATTCACTGACTGTGAATGTAGTTGTCTTGGCTACCTTAGTTGAATTCACTGACTGTGAATGTAGTTGTCTTGGCTACCGTAGTTGAATTCACTGACTGTAAATGTAGTTGTCTTGGCTACCGTAGTTGAATTCACTGACTGTGAATGTAGTTGTCTTGGCTACTTTAGTTGAATGCACTAACTGTGAATGTAGTTGTCTTGCCTACCTTAGTTAATGCACTGACTGTAAGTCTATCTGGATAAATGACCAAAATATACAAAATATGTACAGATATGTTTTTAAGCAAAAGTTCAATTACTATTTGTTATTTATTTGTCCAGTTTATGTTATGAATGGAGTTTACTTTTACACATACCAGGAATTTGACCTGTTGCCAGAATTTAAATCAAGTCAAATCAAATGTTATTGGTCACATACATACATACATACATACATACATACATACATACATACATACATACATACATACATACATACATACATACATAAACATAAATAAATATACACATATTTAGCAGATGTTATTGCGGGTGTAGCGAAATGCTTGTGTTCCTAGCTCCAACAGTGCAGTAGTATCTAATCATTCACAGCAATACACACAAATCTAAAAGTAAAGGAATGGAATTAAGAAATATATAAATATTAGGACGGGCATTTAAATATTAGGGTGAGCAAATATACAGACAGAATATACAGACAGAATGTAGACAGAGGAATATACACATAGTCTATAAACAGTACACACACAATACAGATACAGTAAACACCGAACAACACATTATATTAATAATAATAATAATAATAACAAAGTATGTAAAATGGGTTCAATTCGGGTTATAACAGATTTCCAATGCTGTCTATAATCTCCATGTCTTGGGACACCAATCCCATTAGGCTGGCTAGTCTGAAAGGGGATTTTTGAATTGGACCAAAGGCAACACAGGCTGGTAAGGATCCTCCCCTTTTTCTAAATTTTAGCCTAAAATGACATACCCAAATCTAACTGCCTGTAGCTCAGGCCCTGAAGCAAGGACATGCATATTCTTGGTACCATTAGAAAGGGAACACTTTGCATTTTGTGGAAATATGAAAGGAATGTAGGAGAATATAACACAATAGATCTAGTAAAAGACAATACAAAAGAAAAAACCAACCGTTCTTTAGTATTTTTTGTACCATCCTTTTTGAAATGCAAGAGAAAGGCCATAATGTATTATTCTAGCCCAGGTGCAATTTAGATTTCGGACACTAGATGGCAGCAGTGCATGTGCAAAGTTTTAGACTGATCCAATGAACCATTGTATTTCAGTTCAGAATTTTGTATCAAGACTGCCCAAATGTGTCTAATTTGTTTATTAATAACTTTTCATGTTCAAAATTGTGCACTCTCCTCAAACAATAGCATGGTATTCTTTCACTGTAATAGCTACTGTAAATTGTACAGGGCAGTTATATTAACAAGAACATAAGCTTTCTGCCAATATCAGATATGTCTATGTCCTGGGAAATGTTCTTGTTACTTACAACCTCATGCTAATTGCATTAGCCTACGTTAGCTCAACCGTCCCGTGGAAGGAACACCGATCCCGAAGAAGCAAGCCTACCTACTTAGGAAGCCCACTGACATAGGCAGCCATACCAAACACAACATATCATACTAATTGCGTCTATTCTGAGAGGTCAGGCTGACATGTATAGTACATAAGCATTTCGCACATAGTACCGATATTATCATTTTTTGCCCATAATGTTCAAATCATCTATAAGTGACTTTGAAATACATTCAGAATGATTTAGACATGATGCACAAAAAATGATATCGGTACCATGACATGAATGGAATTTGTGCCACTAATGCTAAAACATTAGCATTTGGAAAATTATGCCAGTGAAATACAACCAAAGCATGGATTGCTGTCATTCCCTGTCTAGACTGCTTACAAGATAAGGAAACCAACATGTCATTTTGTAATTTGGGTAAACTATCCCTTTAAATAACATTCTTTCTTATGTAACCATACCAAACATAACATATCATACTAATTGGAAGGGAACAAATTGTCACGGATCCCCCCGGTACTGCTGCTCATTCTGTTCACCAGTTATGGAGGTTGACGCCACCGACCTTCTAGGCTGCACTGAACTGTGTCGTTACGCACACCTGGTTCCAATTCCTCACTGATTGTGTTTGCATAAATGTGCCCTTTGTTTTCCCATTGGGCTGTCAATTATTGTTCCCATGTCCGTTGGTTGTGTAAGTACCTATCCATTGTCTCAGCCTGTGCTGCGTGTTCTGTGTATTATGGGTCTTATCCCGTGTCGTTCTTAAAGGTTTACCCCCGCTCTTTAGTTTGAGTACATCCCAGTGTTTTGTATACGTGTTTGTTTTGGGTGTATTAAAAACCCAGATTATGTATTCCTGCGTCTGTCTCCAAATCCTTTACACTAGCGTGACACAAATTTACATTTACTATGTCACATCTATTCTGAGAGGCCAGGCTGACATGTATAGTACATAAGAATTTAGTACATGTGTAGTACATATGAATTGGAGGGGAACAAATGTACATTTACTATGTCTATGGTGTCGCTATAGGTTTGAATCCAGCTCACTGCCCTTTGACACAACCTCTTCCCATCTTTCCCCACTGTCATCCTCTCTCTATCTGTACAATAAAATCAGAAAGTATTTCCCAAAGAAATTGCTGAACTTAGCTGAACTTCCACAACTAAGCTACTTTGTGTTGTTAAGCAGCCTATAATCCTTCCTTCCATGAATTCACTTTCATGGAATTCACTTTCATAAAAAGTACACAAGCATGTATAATACTTACGTATATATAATACATTTACAGAAAGCAAAACTGCTATTTGTTATACATTTTCTATACTTGTATGTACAGTATATGTTACATGTAAAACATGTAATGGTACTGTATGTAGTCTACATCTACAGAAGGACTGCACTTTATTACATATTATATGTTATGTACAGTATTCTACATGAAAACATGTCATGGTATGAAGGAATGCACTTTATTACATAATATATGTTATGTATGTTACATGAAAACATGTCATGGTATGAAGGAATGCACTTTATTTACATATTATATGTTATGTACAGTATTCTACATGAAAACATGTCATGGTATGAAGGAATGCACTTTATTACATATTATATGTTATGTACAGTATGTTACATAAAAACATGTCATGGTATGAAGGAATGCACTTTATTACATAATATATGTTATGTACAGTATGTTTCATGAAAACATGTCATGGTATGAAGGAATGCACAGATGGAGAAAATGGAAGCAAACAAGGTTTTGGTAGTCCTACGTGGTCAGAAGCACGAAAACACGCCATACAGCCATTCACCCCTCTCTCTATGCCTGTCTTTCTTTCTCTCACACACCCTTCTCCCCCCCCCCCCCCCCCCCCCCCCTCTCCCTCTCTGTCCCATGTCTGCCCTCCCTGAGGAAATACACTAATGCTCCTGAATGTTTAGAGTAACAGGATCTATTGGAGCTGGAAGGACACAAAAAAAAGCAAGCCAACATACTTTATGTCATTATCATCAAGGCTATCTACGTGTATTGTATAGTGTGTGTCAGTAGATTAATTAGCTCTGGGCAATGCACACTATATGTACAGTGTGATCTGTATCTGATGTTATGTCTACGGACAGCATATTTACATACAGAATAACTAATGATGTGTCCTAGACAATTTCCACCCTTGGGGACAATAAATTTGATCTGATCCTACCTTGTTTATCCAGTGTAGGCTACACTCTTCTGGACCATTTAGAGTACAGTACATGTGTGTTATCTTTTGACACATTTCCTTCCTGCACTGTTCTCAGATGAGGTGAGTTCTCGTAGCCAAGAAAAACGTCTGGTGGAAGCATACGATTACACTCAGATGTGGATTCAAATAGTATTTATTCAACCCCAGTTGCGAAACTATGGTAAAGAACAGAGTCAGGGTTCTATACAATCTCAGCTCATTCAATTCAATAATGCATTGCATTGAATCACCAGTCAAGAATAGCTTACTTTTCCAATCTGTTCATAGTCAGTAATTTAATTTCCAAGAAATGATTTGTCCCTAACCTTGATGTAGGCAGACAACATAATAACGTGATGGTTGCGTATTATGTGCTTATTTTAGTCTTCCATTGAACTTAACAAACAGAGACTTCTCAGAAAGTGATTTGATAACCACAATTGGATGCGGGCATGTAAGTAGGTTAGATATAATGCATAATCCTGTATCCCGCTTTCTCATTCCCCACTGTGGTTCACCATGGGGTTTGCAGTTCTTAAGAAACGTTTCACAACAGAATCGGCGTAAAGAATATGCCCCCTGGTTAACTATGTTTAGCCTACCTGTGTCGGACTACAGTGATGGCGACCTGGGTCACTGTCCTTATACACACTGTTTGGAGATGACCTCGAACTACAGGTGTCCAAACACAGGCAAAGGGCGAGAGAGGGGTCCCTGGTTACCTTGAAAACATGTGCCTGCCTGACAGACAGACCTACCTTGAATTCCCCTTGATTATGCACATGATGGTCTTATCATTCTTACTGTATCAGTCAACATGTTTTTTAGCTGTTATTATTTATACTATAATTCCTTTAACCACATCAATATCATGTTATTCCAACTAGAAAATGACATTTACTGAAGTAAATGTGGTGTGCTGCTAGTCTTGAAGTATTTATGGTTGTGAAATAGTAGTAGCAGTAGTAGTAGTAGTAGTAGTAGTAGTAGTAAGGTTAGTAGTAGTATTAGTAGCAGTAGTAGTGGTAGCGGCAGTAGTGGTAGTGGTGGTAGTGGTAGTAGTGGTAGTAGTAGTAGTAGTAGTAGTGGTAGCGGCAGTAGTGGTAGTGGTGGTAGTGGTAGTAGTGGTAGTAGTAGTAGTGGTAGTAGTAGTAGTAGTAGTAGTGGTAGTAGTAGTAGTGGTAGCGGTAGTAGTGGTAGTGGTAGTGGTAGTAGTAGTAGTAGTGGTAGCGGCGGTAGTGGTAGTGGTGGTAGTGGTAATAGTAGTAGTGGTAGCGGTAGTAGTGGTAGCGGTAGTAGTGGTAGTGGTAGTAGTAGTAGTAGTAGTAGTGGTAGTAGTAGTAGTAGTAGTAGTGGTAGTAGTAGTAGTGGTAGCGGTAGTAGTGGTAGTGGTAGTAGTAGTAGTAGTGGTAGCGGCGGTAGTGGTAGTGGTGGTAGTGGTAATAGTAGTAGTGGTAGCGGTAGTAGTGGTAGTAGTAGTAGTAGTAGTAGTGGTAGCGGCGGTAGTGGTAGTGGTGGTAGTGGTAGTAGTGGTAGTAGTAGTAGTAGTTGTAGTGGTAGCGGCAGTAGTGGTAGTGGTGGTAGTGGTAGTAGTGGTAGTGGTAGTAGTAGTAGTAGTGGTAGTAGTAGTAGTGGTGGTAGTGGTAGTAGTGGTAGTGGTAGTAGTAGTAGTAGTGGTAGTAGTAGTGGTAGCGGCGGTAGTGGTAGTGGTGGTAGTGGTAGTAGTAGTAGTGGTAGCGGTAGTAGTGGTAGTAGTAGTAGTAGTAGTAGTGGTAGCGGCGGTAGTGGTAGTGGTGGTAGTGGTAGTAGTAGTAGTGGTAGCGGTAGTAGTAGTAGTAGTGGTAGTAGTATAAATGGTAGTAATAGGGTTTTCATAGGCTATGTGTTAGTTATAGTGACCTATTTTGAGGTGGTTCGTAGGTGTGAACTTCTTATAGTGGGCTAGTATAGTAGGCTATAGGTACACCACCTGGTTCACCAAAATGGTTCGCTCTTATAGACAGTGAGTCACGTGGCCGTGACTTGCCATATAAAGCAGGCAGACAGACACCGAGGCATTAAGTTAAAGTTCAACTGAACGTTACAATGGGCAAAACTAGTGACCTAAGCGACTCTGAGCGTGGTATGATCGTCGGTGCCAGGCACAACGGTTCCAGTATCTCAGAAACGTCCGGCCTCCTGGGCTTTTCACACACGTCTAGGGTTTACTGAGAATGGTGTGACAAACAAAAAACATCCACTCAGTGGCAGCCCTGTGGGCGAAAACAGCTCATGAGGCGGCAGGTAGCCTAGTGGTTAGAGCGTTGGGCCAGTAACTGAAAGGTTGCTAGATCGAATCCCTGAGCTGACAAGGTAAAAATCTGTCTTTCTGCCCCTGAACAAGGCAGTTAACCCACTGTTCCTAGGCTGACATTGAAAATAAGAATTTGTTCATAACTGACTTGCCTAGTTAAATAAAGGTTAAATAAAGAAATAAACATTTGATGAGAGGTCGAAGGAGAATGGCAGGAATTGTGCAATCTAACATGTGAGCCACAAATAACGGCGCAGTACAACAGTGGTGTGCAGAGCGTCTTCTCGGAACGCACAACTTGTCTGTCCTTGTCACAGATGAGCTGTTGCAGCAGATGACCACACCGGGTTCCCCTCCTATCAGCTAAAAACAAGAAGAAGCTGCTCCAGTGGGCACGCGATCACCAACACTGGACAATTGAGGAGGGAAAAAACATTGCCTGGTCTGACGAGTCCCGGTTCCATGGCCACATCCTGCCTGGTGTCAACGGTACAGGCTAGTGGCAATGGTGTGGGGAATGTTATCCTGGCAGACGTTGGGTCCCTTCATACCAATTGAGCAACGATTCCATGAATTCAGGCTGTTGCGGAGGCAAAGGGGGGTCCAACCCGGTACTTTTGGTTAGAGCCTGTAAGTAAGCATTTCACTGTAAGGTCTACACCTGTTGTATTCGGCGCACGTGACAAATAAACGTTGATTTGAATTGATTTATGAACAGGTTCTAAAGCTGTGCTTTCCATTCAGCAAGCACACCTAACTAGAGGTTATACCAGACTGGAACAAAACAATGGACTTCTTTGTACTAAGACGTCTGAGAAACAGCATGACAAAATGTATCATTACATGGATAGCTATAAGGCATCAAACAAGAGGCAATATGAGGTAAACACACACACACACACACACACACACACACACACACACACACACACACACACACACACACACACACACACACACACACACACACACACACACACACACACACACACACACACACACACACACACACACACACACACACACACACACACACACACACACACACACACACACACACACACACACACACACACACACACAGGCAAGTGACTAATTCACCCAAAGGTTCATGCTGGGCCATGTCAATATACATTATACATGAAGCGACTCGCAGAGAAAAAGAGGGCAGTCAGATTAAGAAAGAGCGATGGAGAAAAAAAAAGGAGAGTGGGAAAGCAATGGGAGGAGGGCTGGTGCTATTATGTAAGGCCTCTACAGACCATATGAGGACTAGTGTGTAAACTGAAGGTTCCAGGTCGACTCAGGTTAGCTAATTAGAATACGGAGAAATGGGGAGAGAGGGGGCGAGAGGCAGGGAAAGAGAGAGAGAGAGGTTCTGGTCGGCTGAGGTTAGCTACTCGGAAATAAGGAGGAATGGGGAGTGAGAGAGAGAGCGAGGGAAGGAAGGGAGAGAGAGAGAGAGAAAGAGAGAGGGAAGGGAAGGGAGAGTGAGAAAGAGAGCGAGGGAAGAGAGAGAAGGGAGAGGGCGAGAGAGAGGGAAGAGAGAGAGAAATGGAGATTGAGGTTAGTTACTCAGAATAAGGAGATTATACCTAGCTGTCCTCGGTGTGTATGGCTGGTCCTATACTGTTAGTCATTCCTTCAGTCTGTGTGTGTGTCTGTGCGCCTGTGTGTGTGTGTATCGGATGGAAGGAATAGCATCTTTTCACCAACACAGTCAAGGTCTATTTCCCGTTCTTCCCTAGTACCTTTCAGAGCATGTTCGGAATCACTCATAAGCAAATAGAAGAACTTTATGGGCAATCTGTCATGTCGGACATGTTTTTGAGGTTTGCCAAGGTAAGAACAGCAAACATAACATGATGAATGATACTCTACAGCAGGGGCGCAATTTTCAATGGGGACAGGTGGGATATGTCCCTCCCACATTCTAAAATAGCCTTTTTGTCCCAGTTTGATCATTGGAATGTGATACAAAACATGGCAACGGTGTACTTCAGGACCATGTGGACGCCTCCGAGCGGTCGGGTAGGCTGTTTGTAGGTGGCTATTATTACTATCTAACAGCAGTTGTTTGTTTGGGAATGTCTTGTTTTGCCACATTTCAGAAGTAAATGAACTTGGTAAGCTTTTGCTTGTCTGAGCAGCTCACAGATCACTGCACCTGTACATAGCCCATCTGTAAATAGCCCATCCAACTACCTCATCCCCATACTGTATTTATTTATTTATCTTGCTCCTTTGCACCCCTGTATCTCTACTTGCACATTCATCTTCTGCATATCAATCACTCTAGTGTCTAATTGGTATATTGTAATTACTTCACCACCATGGCCTATTTATTGCCTTACAGCAATATGCTAGCCATGGTCCCATATAGGCAATATCAAATACGCAAAAATAACTTAAGAAATAGGATAAATTATATCAGCCAATATGCTAGATATAGTTTGAAGAGAGCAGAGTTGGAGAGACTTGCACTTTCGCTTGAGCTATTTGTATAGCCTACTTTTTAGGAGTGGGAAGATTTTCAGACTGAGAAATATGGGTGATCAATATTTAGGCCTATTTCTAGGCAATGTAGTAAACTATAGCCTAATCATAGGCCTATTTAGGAAGTACATTTCCTTGGAAAGATAACTGCCCCATGCTTCTCCGCCTATGTATACATAGGCTATAGCCTACTCTAATTGAGACCCCACGTGCACATGATCTCACAGGTATGGCTACTGAACAACTTTATCTGGGCCAGGTCGCAGTTGTAAATGAGAACTTGTTCTCCTGGCCTACCTGGTTAAATAAAGGTGAAATAAAAAATAGAAAAATAAAAACAGGAAGCAGCTAAAATGATGACAGTGACGTTTTGCATAGTCCTATAGGATAAAACCTACCTTTTAGGAGGACGATTTGCAGGCAGAGACAAATAAATGGGTAATCCATAGTTACTGAAAATGAAAAGGCTTAATACTCATAGCAGCCTAACCTATGTGCCTTTTCCTTTTCAATCATGATAAAAAAAATTTGATTGTACTTCGACTCACTTTGGTTGAGCTCCCCCCACTTCTTTTCATGATCAATATTCATTTACAGACACTGTAGTAAACCACAGTCTAATCATATTTAAGTTAATTTCATATTCAAGTTAACTGAAATGTGATTCTCTGCCCAAGTAGGCAGCCTACTTTATTTCAATGAGACCACACGTCCAACTAGGAGGTAGGCTACTAAAGTTGAAGCAGCGAATTCTGTGTGAATAATGAGAAGAACATGTGCTACAATAGGTAGGCTAACGCATACAAAGCAGAAAGAGGACCGTTTCAAGATAATCTATGGGACAACAAAAATATTTGAGTCCCAAAGTTGTCTGTCTGACCGCCGATGCCGCCTGCAGCATGAAAAATGCAGACCGTGCGGCAATGATCTCTGTCGGGATCCGCAGGCATCCAGCGGGAATTCAGTCCTCTAGTGCAGTCAGTACACAACACTACGCTCATCATGTCTCAGCAGCATCAGATGGCGACAGGGGTCCCAGCAGGGTCAGACAGCCAGGGAAGAGCAGTCTACGTAGCTCAGGGGAATTTTGCAGTATATTCAGTGAATGACACAAAGTTCCATCTTGAATTGATGGGTAGACCTCCAGTAGCTACAGGACAGCAGTTTAAAGCTACAGTCTGGGATCTGGGAATAATGGACATTTCAATTATTGAACCATTGATTCTAGTCTTGGATAACATAATGTACAGTTGAAGTCGGACATTTACATTCACTTAGAGTGATCAACCACTCCACACATTTCTTGATAACAAACTATAGTTTTGTCAAGTCGGTTAGGACATCTACTTTGTGCATGACACAAGTAATTCTTCCAACAATTGTTTACAGACAGATTATTTAACGTATAATTCATGTATCACAATTCCAGTGGGTCAGAAGTTTACATACACTAAGTTGACTGTGCCTTTAAACAGCTTGGAAAATTCCATAAAATTATGTCATGGCTTTAGAAGCTTCTGATAGGCCAATTGACATCATTTGCGTCAATTGGAGGTGTACCTGTGGATGTATTTCAAGGCCTACCTTCAAACTCAGTGCCTCTTTGCTTGACATCATGGGAAAATCAAAAGAAATCAGCCAAGACCTCAGCAGAAAAATTGTAGACCTCCACAAGTCTCGTTCATCCTTGGGAGCAATTTCCAAATGCCTGAAGGTACCACGTTCATCTGTACAAACAATAGTACGCAAGTATAAACACCATGGGACCACGCAGTCGTCATAGTGCTCAGGGAGGAGACGCGTTCTGTCTCCTAGAGATGAACGTACGTTGGTGCGAAAAGTGCAAATCAATCCCAGAACAACAGCAAAGGACCTTGTGAAGATGCTGGAGGAAACAGGTACAAAAGTATCTATATCCACAGTAAAACAAGTCCTATATCGACATAACCTGAAAGGCCGCTCAGCAAGGAAGAAGTCACTGCTCCAAAACCGCCATAAAAAAGCCAGACTACGGTTTGCAACTGCGCATGGGGACAAATATCGTACTTTTTGGAGAAATGTCCTCTGCTCTGATGAAACAAAAATAGAACTGTTTGGCCATAATGACCATCGTTATGTTTGAAGGAAAAAGGGGGATGCTTGCAAGCCGAAGAACACCATCCCAACCGTCAAGCACGGGGGTGGAAGCATCATGTTGTGGGGGTGCTTTGCTGCAGGAGGGACTGGTACACTTCACAAAATAGTTGGCATCATGAGGAACGAAAATTATGTGGATATATTCAAGCAACATCTCAAGTCAGGAAGTTAAAGCTTGGTCGCAAATGGGTCTTCCAAATGGACAATGACCCCAAGCACACTTCCAAAGTTGTGGCAAAATGGCTTAAGGACAACAAAGTCAAGGTATTGGAGTGGCCATCACAGAGCCCTGACCTCAATCCTATAGACAATTTGTGGGCAAGGAGGCCTACAAACCTGACTCAGTTACACCAACTGTCAGGAGGAATGTGCCAAAATTCACCCAACTTATTGTGGGAAGCTTGTGGAAGGCTACCTGAAACGTTTGACCCAAGTTAAACAATTTTAAGGCAATGTTACCAAATACTAATGGAGGGTATGTCAACTTCTGACCCACTGTGAATGTGATGAAAGAAATAAAAGCTGAAATAAATCATTCTCTCTACTATTATTCTGACATTTCACATTCTTAAAATAAAGTGGTGATCCTAACTGACCTAAGACAGGGAATTTTTACTAGGATTAAATGTCAGGAATTGTGAAAACTGAGTTTAAATGTATTTGGCTAAGGTGTATGTAAACTTCCGACTTCAACTGTATAAATGTACACCAAGGTCATTCTTTGTCATGCCTCATTTTAGAAGGATCAGATGGTGACAGGGGTCTCAGCAGAGTCAGGCAGCCAGGGAAGACCAGTCTGTGACCTGAGGTGAATTTTTGCAGATACAACACTTTATTGTCTCTGTCCAGCAAACACTGGACAAGCCAGATGCTATTTTAAGACAGTCTGAAAAACCTCCAAAGTTGATTTCCAAATTGTATCAATGGCTGATAGAGGCTTTTCCCGATGACACAAAACATGTAAAGCAAAAATGTGAGGAAGACCTGGGAAACGCTATTGATGATAAATGGACACAGATATGTTAGAATGCCCAGTCATGTTCATGTAATCTCAGACATAAATCAAATCAAACCAAATCAAATCAAATCAAATCAAATCAAATTTTATTAGTCACATACACATGGTTAGCAGATGTTAATGCGAGTGTAGCGAAATGCTTGTGCTTCTAGTTCCGACAATGCAGTAATAACCAACAGTAATCTAACCTAACAATTCCACACTACTACCTTACACACACACACAAGTGTAAAGGGATAAAGAATATGTACATAAAGATATATGAATGAGTGGTGGTACAGAACGGCATGGCAGATGCAGTAGATGGTATAGAGTACGGTATATACGTATGAGATGAGTACTGTAGGGTATGTAAACATAAAGTGGCATAGTTTAAAGTGGCTAGTGGTACATGTATTGCATAAAGATGGCAAGATGCAGTAGATGATATAGAGTACAGTATATACATATGAGATGGGTAATGTAGGGTATGTAAACATTGTATTAAGTGGCATTGCTTAAAGTGGCTAGTGGTACATTTTTACATAATTTCCATCAATTCCCATTTTTAAAGTGGCTGGAGTTGAGTCAGTATGTTGGCAGCGGCCGCTAAATGTTAGTGGTGGCTGTTTAACAGTCTGATGGCCTTGAGATAGAAGCTGTTTTTCAGTCTCTCGGTCCCTGCTTTGATGCACCTGTACTGACCTCGCCTTCTGGATGATAGCGGGGTGAACAGGCAGTGGCTTGGGTGGTTGTTGTCCTTGATGATCTTTATGGCCTTCCTGTGACATCGGGTGGTGTAGGTGTCCTGGAGGGCAGGTAGTTTGCCCCTGGTGATGCGTTCTGCAGACCTCACTACCCTCTGGAGAGCCTTACGGTTGTGGGCGGAGCAGTTGCCGTACCAGGCGGTGATACAGCCCGACAGGATGCTCTCGATTGTGCATCTGTAGAAGTTTGTGAGTGCTTTTGGTGACAAGCCGAATTTCTTCAGCCTCCTGAGGTTGAAGAGGCGCTGCTGCGCCTTCTTCACAACGCTGTCTGTGTGGGTGGACCAATTCAGTTTATCCGTGATGTGTACACCGAGGAACTTAAAACTTTCCACCTTCTCCACTACTGACCCGTCGATGTGGATAGGGGGGTGCTCCCTCTGCTGTTTCCTGAAGTCCACAATCATCTCCTTTGTTTTGTTGACGTTGAGTGTGAGGTTATTTTCCTGACACCACACTCCGAGGGCCCTCACCTCCTCCCTGTAGGCCGTCTCGTCGTTGTTGGTAATCAAGCCTACCACTGTAGTGTCATCCGCAAACTTGATGATTGAGTTGGAGGCGTGCATGGCCACGCAGTCGTGGGTGAACAGGGAGTACAGGAGAGGGCTCAGAACGCACCCTTGTGGGGCCCCAGTGTTGAGGATCAGCGGGGTGGAGATGTTGTTACCTACCCTCACCACCTGGGGGCGGCCCGTCAGGAAGTCCAGGACCCAGTTGCACAGGGCGGGGTCGAGACCCAGGGTCTCGAGCTTGATGACGAGTTTGGAGGGTACTATGGTGTTAAATGCTGAGCTGTAATCGATGAACAGCATTCTCACATGGGTATTCCTCTTGTCCAGATGGGTTAGGGCAGTGTGCAGTGTGGTTGCGATTGCGTCGTCTGTGGACCTATTGGGTCGGTAAGCAAATTGGAGTGGGTCTAGGGTGTCCGGTAGGGTGGAGGTGATATGGTCCTTGACTAGTCTCTCAAAGCACTTCATGATGACGGAAGTGAGTGCTACGGGGCGGTAGTCGTTTAGCTCAGTTACCTTAGCTTTCTTGGGAACAGGAACAATGGTGGCCCTCTTGAAGCATGTGGGAACAGCAGACTGGGATAAGGATTGATTGAATATGTCCGTAAACACACCAGCCAGCTGGTCTGCGCATGCTCTGAGGACGCGGCTGGGAATGCCGTCTGGGCCTGCAGCCTTGCGAGGGTTAACACGTTTAAATGTTTTACTCACCTCGGCTGCAGTGAAGGAGAGCCCGCAGGTTTTGGTAGGGGGCCGTGTCAGTGGCACTGTATTGTCCTCAAAGCGGGCAAAAAAGTTGTTTAGCCTGTCTGGGAGCAAGACATCCTGGTCCTCGACGGGGCTGGTTTTCTTTTTGTAATCCGTGATTGACTGTAGACCCTGCCACATACCTCTTGTGTCTGAGCTGTTGAATTGCGACTCGATTTTGTCTCTGTACTGAGACTTAGCCTGTTTGATTGCCTTGCGGAGAGAATAGCTACACTGTTTGTATTCGGTCATGCTTCCGGTCACCTTGCCCTGGTTAAAAGCAGTGGTTCGCGCTTTCAGTTTCACGCGAATGCTGCCGTCAATCCACGGTTTCTGGTTTGGGAATGTTTTTATCGTTGCTGTGGGTACGACATCGTCAATGCACTTCCTAATGAACTCGCTCACCGAATCAGCATATTCGTCAATATTGTTGTTGGACGCGATGCGGAACATATTCCAATCCGCGTGATCGAAGCAGTCTTGAAGCGTGGATTCAGATTGGTCGGACCAGCGTTGAACAGACCTGAGCGCGGGAGCTTGTTGTTTGAGTTTCTGTTTGTAGGCTGGAATCAACAAAATGGAGTCGTGGTCAGCTTTTCCGAAAGGGGGGCGGGGGAGGGCCTTATAAGCGTCGCGGAAATTAGTATAACAATGGTCTAGTGTTTTTCCAGCCCTGGTAGCACAATCGATATGCTGATAGAATTTAGGGAGTTTTGTTTTTAGATTAGCCTTGTTAAAATCCCCAGCTACGATGAATGCAGCCTCAGGGTGTGTGGTTTCCAGTTTACAAAGAGTCAGATAAAGTTCGTTCAGGGCCATCGATGTGTCTGCTTGGGGGGGACTGTATACGGCTGTGATTATGATTGACGAGAATTCCCTTGGTAGATAATGCGGTCGACATTTGATTGTGAGGAGTTCTAGATCAGGTGAACAGAACGACTTGAGTTCTTGTGTGTTGTTATGATGATCACACCACTTCTCGTTAATCATAAGGCATACCCCCCCGCCCCTCTTCTTACCGGAAAGATGTTTGTTTCTGTCGGCGCGATGCATGAAGAAACCAGCTGGCTGCACCGACTCCGTTAGCGTCCCTTGAGTTAGCCATGTTTCCGTGAAGCAGAGCACGTTGCAATCCCTGATGTCTCTCTGGAATGCTACCCGTGCTCGGATTTCATCAACCTTATTGTCAAGAGACTGGACATTGGCGAGTAGTATGCTAGGGAGTGGAGCGCGATGTGCCCGTCTCCGAAGCCTGACCACGAGACCGCCTCGTTTTCCCCTTTTTCGGCGTCGCACAGGGTCACCGGCTGGGATCAGATCCATTGTATTGGGTGGAAGGCAAAACACTGGATCCGTTTCGGGAAAGTCATATTCCTGGTAGGAACGATGATGAGTTGACGTTAATCGTATATTCAGTAGTTCCTCCCGACTGTATGTAATGAAACCTAAGATTACCCGGGGTACCGATGTAAGAAATAACACGTAAAAAAACAAAATACTGCATATTTTCCAAGGAACACGAAGCGAGGCGGCCATCTCTTTTCGGCGCCGGAAGAGTAAATGACTGCGGTTTA